>NC_045991.1:6693028-6728028 GCF_010909765.2 Amblyraja radiata
CTGCTTTTTCTGGCTGATTTGTACGCTTCATCTTTTGTTTTGATACAATCCCTGATTTCCCTTTTATCCATGGATGCACTGCCTTCCCTGATTTATTCTTTTGCCAAACTGGGATGAACAATTGTTGTAGTTCATGCATGCAGTCTTTAAATGCCTTCCATTGCATATCCACCGTCAACCCATTAAGAATCAATCGCCAGTCTATCTTGGCTAATTCACATCTCATACCCTCAAAGTTACCTTTCTTCAGAACCCTTGTTTCTGAATTAACCTTTGAGGAGGAACGACCCAAAGATTCACGACACTCAGAGAACAGAACCATTACCGCCTCAGAATTGTCCTAAACCTAAATAAAACGGCAAATGATGCAGCACCTCTCCCTCCTCTCTTTCTCTCTCCCTCCATCCTCACTGCTGTCACTCTCTCTGAACTGTAACTCTCTCCCCTACGCTCTCTATTTCCCATCTCTGGGCTGCCCTCTCTCCGTCCACTGATGGAGAGACACACAGTGGGATAGTACTGGTGGAGGGATGAAAATGGGGCCGAACTGACGCAGTGACTCACTGTGGTGGTACTGATGGAGTGACACACGGTGGTGGTACTGGTGGAGGGACACACTGTGGTGGTACTGATGGAGTGACACACTGTGGTGGTACTGATGGAGGGACACACTGTGGTGGTACTGATGGAGTGACACACTGTGGTGGTACTGATGGAGGGACACACTGTGGTGGTACTGATGGACTGACACACTGTGGCGTAGTACAGATGGGCTGACATTCTGTGGGTAGGACTGATGGAAGTGACACTGTGGGGCAACACTGTTGGAATGTCACTGTGAAATAGTACTGATGGAGTGACACACCGTGGGGTAGTTCTATTGGAATGATGAACTGTGAGGTTGTCGTGATGGAGTGACACAGTGCGGCTAGTAATGATGTAATGCCATGCTGTGGGGTAGCACTGAAATAATGACATTTTGTGCTAGTAACTATGGAATTACACACTGTGGGGTAGTCCTGATGAAATGACACATTGTGTTGTAGTACTGATAGAGAGACACATATGTAATGATATATTCAAGGGCAGTGCTGATGGAGTGACACTCTTTGGGGTATTACTGATGTAGTGACACATTCTATGGTACTGCTGATGGTGGGAAACACTGTGGGGTAGTACTGATGGAATGATACTGAGGAGTAGTAATGATGGTGTGACACTCTGGGGACGTACAGATGGACTGACACTCTGGGTGGTACATTTGAAGTGACAAACGGTGTGGGGTAATACTGATGGAGTAATACACTGTGTGTTAGTGCAGATGGAATTACACACTATGGGGTAGTACTGATGGAGTGACTTACCGAGGGGGAGCATTGATGGAGTGTCACATTGGGGTAATACTGATGGAGAGATACACTATGGCGCATTACTGATGGGGTGACATATTGTGGAGTGGTACACATGTAGTACTAATGAATTGATAAAATGTATGGTAGTACAAATGGAGTGACATTCTGTAGCGGAAATATACACACAATGCTGAAGTAAATCAGCAGGACAGGCAGCATCACTGGAGAGAACGAATGGGTGACGTTTCGGGGCGAGATCCTTCTTCAGACTAATGTCACATGAGTGGGCGTGACAGAGATACAATGTAGTCGGAGACAGTAAGACTGGTGGGAGAACTGGGAAGGGCAAGAGGATGAAGAAAGATGGAAAGCAAGGGCTACTTGAAGTTAGAGAAGTCAATGTTCATACTGCTGGTGTGTTAGCTACCCAAGCGAAATATGAGGTCCTGTTCCTCCAATTCGCGCTGGGCCTCAGTCTGACAATGGAGGAGGCCCAGGACACCACGCTATGTGGTTGTCCTGATGGAGTGGCATAGTTTGGTGAAGTGCTGATGGAGCAACACAATGTGGAGTAGTATTGATGGGGTGACACATTGTGGGGTAATACTGATGTATGACATATTCTGGAGTAGCTCTGATGGATGGACACACTTTGGGGGTAGTAGTGATGGAGTGACATATTGTGGACCAGTACAGATGGAGTGATACACTGCGAGGTAGTACTGATGAACTGACCAAATGTGTGGCAGCACTGATGGAGTGACACTCTGTAGGGTACTCCTGATGGAGTGACACACTGTGAGGTAATACTGATGTATGACATATTCTGGAGTAGCTCTGATGGAGGGACACACTTTGGGGGTAGTAGTGATGGAGTGACATATTGTGCGATAATACTGCTGGAATGATAACCTGTCAGGTAGTTCTGATGGTGACACATTGTGGGGAGGTTCTGATTGACTAACATACAGTGGGGTATAACTGATGGAGTTTCACACTGTGGAGTTGTACGGATGTAGTGACACACTGTGGAGTAGTGCTGAAGTGGTCACAGACTGTGGGGTATTTCTGACAGGACTTTCATATGAAGAAAGACTGGATAGACTCGGCTTGTACTCGCTAGAATTTAGAAGATTGAGGTGGGATCTTATAGAAACTTACAAAATTCTTAAGGGGTTGGACAGGCTAGATGCAGGAAGATTATTCCCGATGTTGGGGAAGTCTAGAACATGGGGTCACAGTTTAAGGATAAGGGGGAAATCTTTTAGGACCGAGATGAGAAAAACATTTTTCACACAGAGAGTGGTGAATCTCTGGAATTCTCTGTCACAGAAGGTAGTTGAGGCCAGTTCATTGGCTATATTTAAGAGGGAGTTAGATGTGGCCCGTGTGGCTAAAGGGATCAGGGAGTATGGAGAGAAGGCAGGTACGGGATACTGAGTTGGATGATCAGCCATGATCATATTGAATGGCGGTGCAGGCTCGAAGGGCCGAATGGCCTACTCCTGCATCTATTTCTATGTTTCTATGTTTCCATTTTAGACTGCTTGTCATATTGTGGGTGGGATTTATGACGTGTTTTGGGAGTGTTCGGAGCTTAGCTGCTTGCGCAGAAGTTTAGTTTTTAGATTAGTTTGGAGACCATGGGGAACGTTAACCTTTCTCCCATGTAAGATCATGTAAGAACATGTAAGAGCCACATGTAAGACCATGTAAGAATGTGTAAGATCATGCGGGCCATGCCGCGTCCATGGGAGATCTAAAGGAGATCTTGCCAGTGTTACGGAGACACGAGGAGTTTATTAATGTCTAAATAATAAGCTGGAGTTCGAAGAAGATTACAGTAACGATTCGGAAGAAGGATGTATTTCACTGTTTTCCATCAACAATAAAGCCTTTATTCATCAAAAGACTGTGTTTTGAAGTCATGTCTGAGAAGAAGCTCTGAAGGTCTCTGTGAGTTGGCTTGCATGTGTTTAGAAGACACCCCCTTCAACCATTCTCATCCAAATAGCGGCTAGGGTGCTAATTACCTGAACGATATGATAATCTACCGCTACATTAAGTAGAAGGATACCTCCGGCGGGGATTAAATACCAGTCCCAGAGAGAGGGACAGAAGAATGAATCGAAGCGAAGAAGGCCAAGACCTCGGAGAGGCACAGCCAGAGAAGGACGACCAGGCTAAGACCTCGGAGAGGCAGAGCCAGAGAGGACTGGTTCCAGTCATGGAACTGAATAAGAAATACAGTCCCAGAGAAGTAGACAAAAGATTGTCTAAAATTCTCGGAGAGGTTTGAGCCAGACGAAAGTGGTTCCAGGAGGAACTAGATCTCGGTCCGAAGAGCCTAGAGGTCTATCTACAGCATCGAGACGTATCTGAAGACGTATCACTGTATTTGTGAGTACAAATCGATTATTACTCTTTGAATACAAACCACGGTTTTAATTAAAATACTTCTGTAACGGAGCTCAGAAGTTGTTTTCTCCAGCGTGTCTGGGGAAAGTAGACCGACCTTGGATTGTTTTGAGTCGCTCCTGATAAGTGCATTCCATTGCATTAGAGCCACGTTTTGCACCTGGTCTTAGAGAGATCTTCTCTGCATTATCAGTATGTTTTTAGTTTTGGAAGAAATTGCTGATTAAAAAACAAAGCCACAGCTACTAGTAGAGATTTGTTCGACTAATTTAAAGACTTGGCAATCTGCCACAACCTCTTTAAAATCATGAATTTAGAAGAAGATGAAGGGAGAGCGATGCCAGAAGAACCACGTGGTGGTGAAGAAAGACCCAGACAACTTGAAGAAACAGATATTTCACATGCTGCCTGTTTGAGGGAAACCGAGAAAGAGAGAAATGAATTATGGTTGCAGGTGACCAGATTAATGGATACACAGAAAAAACTAATGGAATCAGAACAGAATGTGATCGAGGTGAAATCTAATATGAGCCAACTATGGAACGTCTACCAGGAGGTTGGCAAGAAACAGAATGTACTGCTGTGTTCAGTGCTGTCTTGGGAAGAACGCAGACGTCATACCCAGTGGGATGAATACATGAAGAAGATATTCAATGGGTTCAAGAAAATGCGGAGAAGTGGATATCTGAAATTATGTCACAAGTGACGAGCTTTGTAGCTGGAAGTGCGAAGCAACAAGGTGCCAGAATGGAAGATGAATTTAGACGAGGAGATAGTATCTCGAATGTATCTTCACGAAGATCAGGCCGCAGATCTGGTTGCTCAGTCAGTTCGGTTTCGAGGGCTTCTGCTCAATTGGGAGCAAAAGCTGATTTAGCTGTGCTCTCAATAGAAGCGGATGCCATGAAGAAAAAACATGAGATCGAGCGAGAGATGAGGCGACGTCAAGAAGAGATGGTGTTACAGCTAGAAGAGAGAACACATAAGATGGCACGACAGCAAGAAGAGATGGTGTTACAGCTAGAAGAGAGAACACATAAGATGGCACGACAGCAAGAAGAGATGGTGTTACAGCTAGAAGAGAGAACACATAAGATGGCACGACAGCAAGAAGAGATGGTGTTACAGCTAGAAGAGAGAACACATAAGATGGCACGACAGCAAGAAGAGATGAAGCGAGAGATAAAACGACAAGAGGAACAGATGTTGCGACAGCAGGAACAATTGGAATTAGACACAAAGATGGCGGTGGCCAAAACCAGGAAGGACATACTCGATGGAGAGGGGTCAAGATGCAGCTCTAGATCATCGAGGACGATGAACTCTGGACCCAGAAGAAAAACTGCTCGAAATAAATTAGCAGTTGGATCAATTCCATAATTGAGGTCCACTGGTTTTATACGCTTTGGAAACTCATAGGAACAGAGGAAGATGGGTAAAACCGTGTCCATACCTTCCATCAGTACGGTCTGCTTCCTTCCATGAAACCAATTTTCTATCCAGTCAGCTAGGTCTCGCTGGATCCCTTGTGATCTGGCCTTCCAGAGCAGCCTAGCATGCAGAACTGTGTCAACTGTCTTGCTGAAATCCACACATACTGTACAACTTTGACAGCCCTTCCCTCATCGACATTTTGGTTATATCTTCGAAAATTCAATCAGATTCGTGAGACTTGATCTCCCATGTACAACACCCTGCCCACTATCCTTAAACAGCCCTTGTCTATCTGAATGCATGTATATCCCTCAGAATACTCTCTAGTAACTTTATGACCACAGATGTTAGGCTCACTGGCCTATGGTTCCCAGGCTTTTCTTTGCAGCCCTTCTTAAATAAAGACGTTTGCCACACTCCAGTCTTCCGACACCTCTCCCCTAATTAATTATGACATAGATCTCAGCCAGGACACCTGCAATTTCTTCTCTAGCTTCCTTCAGTGTCTATGGCCACATCTGATCAGGCCCTTGTCTACCTTCATACACGTTGGGACGTTCACTACCTGATACTGATTGCCCTCAAAACACTTCCTTTGATTGCCCCAAGTTCCACAATCTCCAAAGACGTACAGGTTTGTTGGTCAATTGGCTTGATAAATGTCCCTAGTGTGTGCAGGATTGTGTTAATGTGCGGGGATCGCTGGTCGGCGTGGACCCGGTGGGCCGAAGGGCCTGTTTCCGAGCTGTATCTATAAAATTAAAACTACATGACTTCCTCCATGGTAAGCAACAATGGTTGTGAAGTTTCACTATGTTGAAAAAGTTACAGCTACAATTAATACAATTAGATAAAAACACAACATAGTAATTACACACAAAATGTGTGGGAAGGAACTGCAGATACTGGTTTAAACTGAAGATAGACACAAAATGCTGGAGTAACTCAGCGGGACAGGCAGCATCTCGACTCAAAACATCACCCATTCCTTCTCTTCAGATTGGCTGCCTGTCCCGCTGTGTTACTCCAGCATTTTGTGTCTACTGTAGTAATTACACATGCGTTCTCAACAAATGATCTGGGTGATCGATGGCTTCAAGTGATTAAATAAATGCAGCAAACAATAAATCACTATTGATTAGTCACAGCTGACAGCTCACTGGAAGATAATGCACTATCTGGGTCAAAATCATCATAGCCAAAAAAATGCAAGAAGATTTACTTCAGAAGATACACAAACACCATTTGAGAATCGAAAGGTTAAGGTGAAAACTCAATCAGCTATAGAATAAATTGACATTTGCAAAGATAGAGAGGAGAATGGTGTCAACATGGGAATTATCCAAGAGTGTGGCCCAATGGTGCAGCTGGTAGAGCAGCTGCCTCACAGTGCCAGAGACCTAGGTTCAAATCTGACCTTGATGATGTCTGTGTGGAGTTTGCACATTCTCCCTGTGACTGCACGGGTTTCCCTCCACATCCCAAAGACATGCGGGTTTGTAGGTAAACTGGCTGCTGTAATGTGTGGGGAGAGAATGTAGAAGTGGGATTACATGGAATTAGTGGGAATGGGTGATGGATGGTTGGCGTGGACCCAGTGGACAGATGGGCCTGTTTCCATGCAATATCTTTCAATTCAATTCATTCAAAATAGAAAAAACAGAAACATAGAACAGAAAGGTAGACCAAACACAACAAAACGGAGAGACAATGGCTATTCACATATCACCAAGACATAGTCTAGGAGCAGATCTGTTCACATGCAGTCGGGAATAGCATCAATATTTCCTCCATTTCTGTGCTGAACTTGCAGCAATTTTTTGTCCTTTTAGATTAAAAAGGGGTAAACCACAGGCTGTGAAACATGGAAGACAAATCAATCCCTGAATGCTTTTGGTCTCAAGATAATGCCAAGAGAAATTGCCTAATCATAGCAGATCAACTATTGATCTGGTGTCCGATAATTATTTGCACTCCTTCTTGCCGTTATTTTCTTGTATAACTATATATGTTGCTTGTATTATGTTTGTGATATCATTGTGTTGTGAACCAGCCATGCCAAGTGAAAATATGTGCACACAAATTAAGACATTGACCACAATCTGATAAATGTGACAACACATTTACAAAACCTAACAGCCACAGGCTCATGACGGTTTCAGAATCACTGTGGAGTCTGAAAGGTCTGGGGAACTATCGGCTTTTATCTGTAGGGTTATAAAATATTGATAACTCTGGCAGATGGTAACATGAGAGGGATGTAATTCAGTCTGATCCTTCGAGTTTCTGAATATCTGAAGTTAAATGGAATGTCTTTTCTTCAAACTAAAGCAGCATAGCAACAAATGCTTTTGACAAATGAATCAATTTGGAATTGTACACCATATGTGTCCATCTTATTTACTATAGACTTTAGAAATACAGCATGGAAACAGGCCCTTTGACCCATTGAGTCCATGCTGACCAGCGATCCCCCTGCACTAGCACTACCCTATACACTGCCCTATACCCACACAACTTACAGAAGCCAATTAACCTACAACCCTGTACGTCTTTGGAGTGTGGGAGGAAACCGGAGCACCCAAAGAAATCACGCGCGTTCACAGGGAGAACATACAAACACCATACAGACAGCACCCGTAGTCAGGATCAAACCAGTTCCTCTAGTGTCGTAATTAGCAACTTTACCACTGTGCTATACTATTTTTGTAAAGGGATAGGACATTTCAAGTTTGAGATAGCCCCATAATGTGATTTTTTTTTGTTTAAAATGCTGTTGTACTGACCAAAGGGGTATTTAACTGTTATTTGTCATTCTTGCAGTAGCAGAATATTACTAACAAGAGTCACCTATTGGAGAATAGGTTTATCATATTGTATATCCACTCCATCAGGCTGAAGAAGGATCCTGATCTGAAACGTAATCTGTCTATTTCCTTCCACGGATGCTACATGACCAGTTGAGTTCTTCAATAGTTGGTTTTACGTGGCATATGCCTTTGGTTTTACAATTCATTTTGAAGATGTAACAGCACAATTTTAAAACTGTTAAAATCAATGGTTAAAATGAGTAAAATCACTATTCAGACTTCTGAACCAATATGGGGATTTTACATTCCACATGGGTGCAGTGCAGTGGGAGAGTTGCTGCCTCACAGTGCCACCGGGTTCCATCCTGACCATGGGTACTGTCTGTACGGTATTTGTGCCGTCTCCCTGCGACCACATGGGTTTTCTCCGGGTGCTCTGCTTTTCTCCCATATTTCAAAGACACGCAGGTTTGTAGGTTAATTGGCTTCTGTAAATTGTCCCTAGTTTGTAGGATAGAACTAGTATATGGGTGATCGCTGGTCAATGTGGACTTGGTGGGCCCAAGTATCCATGGATCTTGCTTCCAAGTTGTATCTCTAAACTAAACTAAAAAGTACAGGGACATCAGATCAATGTCAGATTAGAATAAGCTCCTCACTACCCCAACACATAAGCAATTTTCAACACCTAACTTCAATTTAACTTCCATTTAGTCATAAGTCACTGGCAAAGTTCAACGATTCTTTAAATTGAAAACAGTTAGATAAAAACACAAATACATTTGTTCAGAATTAGCCCCTAACATTGGTGCAAAATAATACCATACCCCAGGGAGTTAAAATAATAATGACCGCTGAAGCTTAAAGCAAAATAAATCTAATAACGAAAAATAAAACCTCCCTCTGTGTTTCATATTCATCCCGCAGACAGAAAATCACAGAAACCTATTCTTGGGATAGTCGAATGCACAGGGAGGAATTAATGAAGAGTAAAGACATGAAGATCACTGTCTCAAAGCACAATTGCAGCATGTTGAATACTGAAATAGTGCAACCAGTATACAAGTTGTACCGCAGTGATGATAATGTGCTGCTTGGCCCAGAGTCTCAGTTCCAGCAATTGGGAGAAGCTAGGCCACACTGTTGATCTCGGAGCTGGGAATAAACCATCGACCCTGCCCTGGGGAAAAGTCGGAGACTCTGCTGGGGGTTCGGGGATCGTTAGTAAAGAATTGGAGTCACAACTGCTGTTGGAAGGGATATTTGGGTAGGCAGCATGGTGGTGCATTGGTAGAGTTGCTGCCTTACAGCATCAGACATCCAGGTTTGATCCTGACTATGGGTACTGTCTGTGCGTAGTTTGCACATTCTCCCAGTGACTGAACGGGTTTCCTCCTACATTGCAAAGACATGCCTGTGTGGGTTTGTAGGTTAATTGGCTTCTGTAAATTGCGCCTTTGTGTGTAGGATAAGGGATGACACGGTGGCAGTGGGAGAGTTGCTGCCTTACAGTGCCAGGGAGCCAGGTTTGTTGCTGACTACGTATGTGTGGTGTTTGTACAAAGCTTGTATGTTCTCCCCATGACCGCGTGGGTTTTCTCCAGGTGCTCTTTTACCTCACACACTCCAAGGACATACGTCGGTTAATTGGCTTTGGTACAAAGTGGATAACCACACATTCCTCCCCTCCCCATCATCTCTCTCCCCCACATCTCTGTCTCCCCATTATCTCTCTTCCCCACATCTCTGTCTCCCCCATTATCTCTCTTCTCCACATCTCCCCCCCCCACATCTCTCCCCCATTATCTCTCTTCCCCACATCTCCCCCCCACATCTCTCTCTCCTCCACAATTCTCTCTCCCCCACATTCTCCCCACATCTCTCTCTCCCCCACATTCTCCCCACATCTCTCTCTCCCCCACATTCTCCCCCACATCTCTGTCTCCCAATTATCTCTCTCCCCCGCATCTTTCCCGTCTCCCAAACCTTTGTCCACTCATTTCAATGATCAGATAAAAATAAAACCCACCAAAGATGAGAAGAATTCACCAGAGGAACTCCACCTTGGGGTTATTCAAATGCCATTTGGAAGATTGCTGCAGTAAGTTAAAAAACAAACTCCTTGATTGGAGACGGTACACACAAAATACTGGAGTGACTCAGCGGGACAGGCAGTATCTCTGGAGAGAAGAAATGGGTGACATTTCGGGTCAAGACCCTTCTTCAGACTGATTGGAGAAATTAGTCATGTTTCCTGGACAAAAAGGAAATCCAAAATATATTTTCCAGAGTTTGTGAGTCTTTTGTTCTTATCTGCCTAAGGTGTTTTTGTTTTGGTTAAACAAATTAAAATCCAGTTGGCCATTTATTTAAATTGAATTCCTGCTATGTTTTGTGTCATTAATTAAGTTCTCATCAAACAATTACCTCAGCAATGTGTATGGTGTTGAAGAATTTGTTGCTGTTAATATAGCTGCAATTTTAAATTTCCACAGCAATCTTGTGAATAATTATTTTCTGAGCTCAAGTTGCTGGGTGGTTACACATTGATGCTCTCAGAGTAAATCACATTTATGACCATTTCCAGTTGAAACCATGCCAATTATATTTGTCCAGGCTCGTTCAGATGTGAGTTATTCAGGCATCACCGATGAGAATTCAGGGAGGAACACGATGGTTTCATTCTCTGTGCTATGTTCCATTTGGAGCATCTCGGAGGAATTTGGTCTCGAAGGCTTCCTGATGTCAGTGGGCTCCCAGGAGAATGTTTCACCAATCTTGCAGCATTGGGCTACTTGCATGCAAGATAGAACCTGTATCATTCTCCATTTATCGCACTGCATGACTGCCATTCCTCAACACATCTGATCACCCACCCCACCAACCTCCTCCAATCTGCATTATTCCCCCCTCCACCCACCCTGCTTCTTATTCTACCACTTTGGCCATCCCAACCTGATGCTGACCTTCCCACTCCACCTCTCTTGATGATAGCTATGATTCTCATTCCTCTCAATGCCTTTGGCCAGGCTGCCACAAAGCTTCCCTAATACTTTCCGATTAGTCTTCCCAATATATCCTTCGTCTTGAACTGTACAAAATTGAGATGTGGGCCAACAGGATAAGAGGAGAGGATGGACACAAAATGCTGGAGTATCTCAGCGGGACAGGCAGCATCTCTGGTTAGAAGGAATGGGGCATTTCAGGTCGAGACCCTTCTTCAGTGCAGAGTTAGTTTATAGCCCAAAGGGGTCACAGTCTTAAAATAAAGGGTTGGCCACACCCCAGTCACACCCAGTCACTTCCTCGTCTCCCCTCCTTTATCAGGATATAGATACAGGTGTGAGAACGCATACCTCCAGTTTCAGGGACAGTTTCTTCCCAACTTTATCCGGCAACTGAACCATCTAGTCATTAACTAGAGAGCGGCCATCTACCTCACTAGAGACCTTCAGACAGGAATGGGCGATTGTTCCACTCATGCTTCTACTTATTTCCTTGTGATTCCTGTCCACTGCTGCCAGACAGTCACCAATTCCCAGCCTCCATGGGTGACCCAAGACCACTTCTTCTCCTACCCCATGTGCGTCTGTGCACCACCACCAACTGCCTCTCCCCACCCACCCAACCCACTTGGCCTGCCCACCTCCTCCCCTCACTGGAGGCCTGATGGGACATGTAGCTGGCCTCTTGAGCAATATCTTGGGAAAAGTGTGCTAGGAAGCACATTTGCAACCATGACAACATTTAACATTTGGTTGGAATGGAACACATGTGACAAGGCACCGTGAAATTCTTTGCTTGCAAGGTATGTAGATAATCGCCACATAAACGGCGCTGCAAAGTTGCAAAGTACCCCTGCCGGTTCCTCTTTTGTTCTCCCCCCCCCTCCTCCTGGTGGTCCCCCCATGCCTGCTCCTCCATTGTTCCCCCCCCCACCCCCCTCCTGGTGGTCCCCCCATGCCTGTCCCCACCCTCCTCCTGGTGGTCCCCCCCCACCCTCCTCCTGGTGGTCCCCCCATGCCTGCTCCTCCATTGCTCCATTGACAAACAGTGACTGTGGTCTTGCACTGGGATAATAACCAAAATGGTTTCTTTCCGACATATGTGTGCTCCACAGTAAATTCTTTGTGAGCATGCACACCAAATGCATTTACTCATGCAAGCAGAGGATTTTTTGTAGATATGCAGTGGTTTGGGTACTTTGGAATTGGCAGGCTTCTGTGCAAAAGGTCAAGCTTAGCTGAAGTGACAAAGGGACACCAGGTGCAAGAGGCTCATGTAATTAAATGTAATTAAATGTTGCCATCAAGTCTTTTTGTATACATTGTTTGTAAGTAAGCAGAGTAAGTGCCTCTTAATGTGATCTCATCATATGTGTAATAAGTGATTGGCATGTAGGGATGGCCCTCCCATTGCATCTTCGTGCCTTTAGTGTCCCCGCATCCGTTTAGGGGTATAAAAGTGTAGGTGATTCGTTTGGCCGTGCCGCTTGTCTCTTTCTTCTGTTCTGTTTACGTGAGGCAGGTGAGGGCTCGAGTGAGTGGATCCAAGTCCGGCTCCGTGGTACCGTTTACAAATAAAGAAGAGTTTGGACTCCAGTGTTTGTTTCAGTGACAATTAGATCTAATTACTGATGATTCATTAAATAATGTTTCGTGCGCTGAAGCACTGAGTTTTACAAAGGAAAGGACTTTTAATTCATTGCAAAAAAGCCAGTTTCCAATTTGTCTTGAATCAGACTTTTTAAAGTGGGTCAAATTAGCATAATTCATTAATCCTTATTCCAATAAGGTTATCAGCCGCACCAGATCTGTTTAAATGATAGGATTTTAAGCTTTTGAAAATAAATTGCAGATGAAAAAACTGGAAATGATTGTCCATAAATCTTCATGTTGAGTATTTCAAAGTAGAATTGGCAAAGATGTGAAGCAATAAGGTACCATTTTATCTTTCATAATATTTTTAATTAAAATTGAAACCCCACGAAATTGATTACCTATTATTTTATTCTTTAATCTAATTATTCTATGTGTACATGGTATTGAAAATCATGACCCATATGAACATTGCTTTTAAATGTTGCTATAATCTTACCAGTGTCAGGCTTTCAAATCACCGCACCGTAATGTCTGGAACCATGATGTATGTGTACGGCGCAAATGTCAATTATTTTTCTTTTGTTTTTTTTTTTAAAGTTACTGCATTTTCAGAGCCTCCAGCCCTTAGTAGAAGAATATTTCACAGATTCCTCAGCGATTCCTACTCCCTCTGTTCCCTGCTGAATACCTTGCCCATCGGGAAGATTTGTTTTCAGCTGCAGTCTATGGGATACCATAGGCAACAAATGGGCTGAGTACTAATAAAATGTGTTGCGGATAGAAGCAGTTATGAGCTCTCCAGTGTTCATGACCTTGAACAGTGAGAATCAACAATTCTCAATTGAAACTGAATTAATGCCAAATGAGATACAAGGCGGATCCCTACACGGGCCAACTCCGTAATGTAGTAAATAGACACAAAAAGCTGGAGTAACTCAGCGGGACTTGCAGCATCTCTGGAGAGAAGGAATGGGTGATGTTTCCGATCAAGACCCTTCTTCAGTCTCGACCCAAAACATCACCCATTCCTTCTCTCCAAGAGATGCTGCCTGTGCTGCTCAGTTACTCCAGCATTTTTTGTCTATCTTCGGTTTAAACCAGCTTACACAAATGTTTGCACCAAGTAGGTTTGCAAATGAAATCACATTGTTTAAAAAAACATTTGGGCAGGTACATGGATAGGATAGATTTAGAGGGATATGGACCAAACGTAGGTAAGTGGGATACGTTGGTCGGCGTGGTCAAGATGGGCCAAACAATGGGCCTGTTTCCGTGCTTTATGAACTGATGACTGTATGTGTGAGAGTTTTAGTGCTGGCTAATATCAGGAATATGAAATGTTCACAGGAATATGAAATGTGAAGACTTTGAGTTGAAATTGGAATCATGCATACCCTGCTCAGGAATGGCATAAGAAATATGTCAAATTATCCTGCATAATGTAACCATTGTGCCATTTATATCTCCTACATTTTCCATTCAAATAGCCCACTACAAACAAAAAATCCCTTGCAATGTTCTGATGATTGTTACTTTATTGCATTGTTAGCAGCTGCTTAGTAATAATCCAAATTTAATTTGTAACCCATGCCATTTTCATAGAGAAAGACAATGTGATTAATATATCAAACTTTCTTGATGCATTCAAAACCTGAAAAATCCAACATAAATTATTAAAAGTTCAGTTATAGAGTCATAGAGTGATACAGTGTGGAAGCAGGGCCCAACTTGCCCAACATGCCCAACACCGGCCAACATATCCCAGCTACGCTAGTCCTGCCTGTGTGCGTTTGGTCCATATTCCTCCAAACTTGTCCTATCCATGTACCTGTCTAACTGTGTCTTAAACGTTGGGATAGTCCCAGCCTCAACTACCTCCTATGGCAGCTTGTTACATACACCCCACCACCCTTTGTGTGAAAATGTTACCCCTCAGATTCGTATTAAATATTTTCCCCTTCACCTTAAACCTAAGAGGTTGTGATTTTAACACCAGTGACATGGCTCAATGTTGGTCCTCTCCTACCATGGCAACCATCTAAGACTTTAATATGTGAGTGGAAAGAGCTAAATAGCTGGATGGCAGAGTTAAATCCATCACTGCTGGTCTGTGATAGAGGCAATGCACATAATTGTCAGTCCAATTGCACGGATTACATTCAACGCCCCTAAGTATGACCAAAACAATGGTTTGTTCAACTGCAACACAACATCCCAACTCCAATAATGCTTCCGTCTATGAAGACAAGCTTGCTAAATGACTTTTTCAATACCCTACCCACCTGTAATTCCACTGTCAGGAAGCTATAGAAACATAGAAACATAGAAATTAGGTGCAGGAGTAGGCCATTCGGCCCTTCGAGCCTGCACCGCCATTCAATATGATCATGGCTGATCATCCAACTCAGTATCCTGCACCTGCCTTCTCTCCATACCCTCTTATCCCCTTAGCCACAAGGGCCACATCTAACTCCCTCTTAAATATAGCCAATGAACTGGCCTCGACTACCCTCTGTGGCAGGGAGTTCCAGAGATTCACCACTCTCTGTGTGAAAAAAGTTCTTCTCATCTCGGTTTTAAAGGATTTCCCCCTTATCCTTAAGCTGTGACCCCTTGTCCTGGACTTCCCCAACATCGGGAGCAATCTTCCTGCATCTAGCCTGTCCAACCCCTTAAGAATTTTGTAAGTTTCTATAAGATCCCCTCTCAATCTCCTAAATTCTAGAGAGTATAAACCAAGTCTATCCAGTCTTTCTTCATAAGACAGTCCTGACATCCCAGGAATCAGTCTGGTGAACCTTCTCTGCACTCCCTCTATGGCAATAATGTCCTTCCTCAGATTTGGAGACCAAAACTGTACGCAATACTCCAGATGTGGTCTCACCAAGACCCTGTACAACTGCAGTAGAACCTCCCTGCTCCTATACTCAAATCCTTTTGCTATGAAAGCTAACATACCATTCGCTTTCTTCACTGCCTGCTGCACCTGCATGCCAACTTTCAATGACTGGTGTACCATGACACCCAGGTCTCGCTGCATCTCCCCTTTTCCTAGTCGGCCACCATTTAGATAATAGTCTGCTTTCCTGTTTTTGCCACCAAAATGGATAACCTCACATTTATCCACATTATACTGCATCTGCCAAACATTTGCCCACTCACCCAGCCTATCCAAGTCACCTTGCAGTCTCCTAGCATCCTCCTCACAGCTAACACTGCCCCCCAGCTTAGTGTCATCCGCAAACTTGGAGGTATTGCCTTCAATTCCCTCATCCAGATCATTAATATATATTGTAAATAGCTGGGGTCCCAGCACTGAGCCTTGCGGTACCCCACTAGTCACTGCCTGCCATTGTGAAAAGGACCCGTTTACTCCTACTCTTTGCTTCCTGTTTGCCAGCCAGTTCTCTATCCACATCAATACTGAACCCCCAATGCCGTGTGCTTTAAGTTTGTAAACTAATCTCTTATGTGGGACCTTGTCGAAAGCCTTCTGGAAGTCCAGTTACACCACATCCACTGGTTCTCCCCTATCCACGCTACTAGTTACATCCTCGAAAAATTCTATAAGATTCGTCAGACATGATTTACCTTTTGTAAATCCATGCTGACTTTGTCCAATGATTTCACCACTTTCCAAATGTGCTGCTATCCCATCTTTAATAACTGACTCTAGCAGTTTCCCCACTACCGATGTTAGACTAACTGGTCTGTAATTCCCCATTTTCTCTCTCCCTCCCTTCTTAAAAAGTGGGGTTACGTTTGCTGCCCGCCAATCCTCAGGAACTACTCCAGAATCTAAAGAGTTTTGAAAGATTATTACTAATGCATCCACTATTTCTGGAGCTACTTCCTTAAGTACTCTGGGATGCAGCCTATCTGGCCCTGGGGATTTATCGGCCTTTAATCCATTTAATTTACCCAACACCACTTCCCAGCTAACCTGGATTTCACTCAATTCCTCCAACTCCTTTGACCCGCGGTCCCCTGCTATTTCCGGCAGATTATTTATGTCTTCCTTAGTGAAGACGGAACCAAAGTAGTTATTCAATTGGTCCGCCATATCCTTGTTCCCCATGATCAACTCACCTGTTTCTGACTGCAAGGGACCTACATTTGTTTTAACTAATCTCTTTCTTTTCACATATCTATAAAAACTTTTGCAGTCAGTTTTTATGTTCCCTGCCAGTTTTCTTTCATAATCTATTTTTCCTTTCCTAATTAAGCCCTTTGTCCTCCTCTGCTGGTCTCTGAATTTCTCCCAGTCCTCCGGTATGCTGCTTTTTCTGGCTAATTTGTACGCATCATCCTTCGCTTTGATACTATCCCTGATTTCCCTTATTATCCACGGATGCACTACCTTCCCTGATTTATTCTTTTGCCAAACTGGGATGAACAATTTTTGTAGTTCATCCATGCAGTCTTTAAATGTCTTCCATTGCATATCCACCGTCAACCCTTTTAGAACTAATTGCCAGTCAATCTTGGCCAATTCACGTCTCATACCCTCAAAGTTACCTTTCTTTAAGTTCTATGGTCTTGCACCCAATGTTAATGAGTTGATAAGTTCTTGGAGCAGAATGAGCTCATATAGCCCATGTCTACTCATGGCTGATCTATCTTTCCCACTCAACCCCATTCTCCTGCCTTCTCTCCATAACCCCTGACACCTTACTAATCAAGAATCTGTCAATCTCCGCCTTAAAAATATCCATTAGCTTGGCCTCCACAGCCATCCGCGGCAATGAATTCCACAGATTCACCACCCTCTGACTAAATAAATTCCTCCTCATCTCCTTTCTAAATGTACATCCTTTTATTCTGAGGCTATGGCCTAGACTTTCCTACTAGTGGAAACATCCTCTCCACATTCACTCTATCCAGGCCTTTCACTATTTTGTAAGTTTCAATGAGGTCTCCCCTTATCCTTCTAAGCTCCAGTAGGTGCAGGTCTAGTGTTGTTAAACGCTCATCATATGTTAACCCAATGATTCCTGGGATCTTTCTCCTGAACCTCCTGTGGCCCCTATCCAACACCAACACATCCTTCCTTAGATATGAGGCCCAAAACAGCTCACAATACTCCAAATGTAGTCTGATGCCTTATAGAGCCTCTGAGTAGTCAATCAATTGCACTGAAGCCTTTTTCACTGTCATAGTTTTCTATAGTATTCTGTGCTTTCTTTATATGTCACCGACTATAGTTGGCTCAAACACCATTATTCTATTCCCATGAGGGTTCAGTGGTCACCAACTCTATGTTTCAAAACAATTTAGGGAATAAATATATCTCTTTATAGAAAATTACTGCTAAAATCTTTCTCAAATGTAATTTGGTTCCCATATGCAAAGCATAAAATATAAATTTCTTGGATAACTATTTTAGAAATTGATGATATTAACTTCTATGAAATTTCTCCATATTCCAGCTTTAAAGATGAAAGATTATTCATTTGGAATTTTCCCTTTGAAAGTGGGGAGAAAATGAAGATCATTTTCCTTCCACTGTTTACGGAAGGCTAATGGGCCTGTCCCACTCGGGTGATTTTTCAACGGATTGCTGGCGACTGTCGAGTTGCCGGCAGTTGCCTGAAAAACCGGGAACTGGAACGGCGACTGTCAGAGTGGAACACACACACATAAACACATCGCAAAGGCGGGGGACAAGGCAAGCGGGGGAGCGCTGTCTAAAAATTTCCCACGGTGCAAAGCCAAGGAGATACAGACACACACCGCGATGAACAGGAAAGTTGGTGCTGTAATTAAGACAACTAAAGCACAGTGTATGGTAAGTCCTTTTAAAAAGGGGGGGGAGAGGAGGGAGAAGGAGTGGAAACAACTTTTAAGAAGCCAGAGACGCACAGCTGTGAAGTTCAGTGGATATTTAACATTACCCATCGGTTCCTTGGTTCTGAAAACTACTGCTACCTTTTCCCCTCAATGAGCCAATGAAAGTCACTGGTCAGCACCGGCTCCAGCCTATGAGAAGCTACAAGAACCTTCGACCTTCTGGTGACCCATCTACGGCTTGAGAATTCTCACTAATCTCCATGGCGACCTCATTATTGTCGACGCTAATTTTGAACATAATGAGGCCGCAACTAGTTCCCAAATTGTGGGAACTCCTCATGACCATGAAGGTGACTCTCCGGCAACCACCTGTGAACATGTGGCGACCATATGGCCATTGCAAAGTCTCCTCTGCAATCACCTAAAAAGTCGCCTTAGTGGGAAAGGCCCATTAGTTTTCCTTTTTGGTTTTAGAAATACAGGCGCTTCACCCACCGAGACCAGCAGACCAGCGATCCCCGTACACTAGCACTATCCCACACACTTAGGGACAATTTACAATTCTTACCAAAGCCAATTAACCTACAAACCTGTATGTCTTTGGAATGTGGGAGGGAAACGGAGCTCCTGGAGAAAACCAATGAAGGTCACAGGGCAAACGTACAAACTCCGTACATACAGCACCCGTAGGCAGGATTGAATTCAGGCCTCTGGCGCTGTAAGGCAGCAACTCTACCGCTGTGCATTATTAGCACATGTACTTTTCCATAGGAAATAGCTCAAGCAAAAGTTAAGGGAAAACTGAATAAATATCTCAAGCAGAGGAAGATAAACAATATGGATTATAAAGTGGCAGATGAGAGCGGAGAATAGTGGTGGTGGTGTAGATTTTGGGATTAGCATAAGGAGAGTAATAACATAATTTGATGGAAGAAATATTTACAAATTGCTCTACAAGAGTCTGTTCTACTTATGTCCTACTGCATTGGTTTGCAAATACACTTTGTTACAACTGTGAAATAAACCCCAAGCCACAAAGTGGCATCAAAAATAATCCATTGGCTTTATTTGTATTATTACAAAACTTGTTATAGTGGAGGAAGGAAATCATAAGCTAGAGAATCAATTTATAACCAATGTCGGTCTCACAGGACTATGCTTGGTTTCAATTTTTATATTTAAGTGTTAATAAAATTTGATGCCGACAAAATTAAAATATTCTGTGTGTATTTTTCTTACTTTCTCTCTGTGCCTTTGACTGGGACAGTGTAGAAGAGATTGATTGAATTGTCTGGATTGACTGAAATATACAGCATGCAAACAGGCTCTTTGGCCTACTGAGTGCACATTGACCATCGAGTCCAGATTGACCTGTTCACACTAGTTCTACATTATCCCTCTTTGACATCCACTCCCTGCACACTAGGGACAATTTGCAGAGGCCAATTAACCTACAAACCCACACGTCTTTGGGATGTGGTAGAACACCGGAGCACCCGGAGGAAACCTACACGGTCACAAGCAGAACGTACAAACTCCACACAGACGGCACTCGAGGTCAGGATCGAAGCTGGGTCTCTGACCCTGGGAAGCAACACCTCTACCGGCTATGCGACTGTGCGTCCTGTGGCACTGTGATGTGATGAAACAAAGCCCACAAAGAAGTTTGTTAGTCATTTCATTCTAAAGTTGCAGATCCTGCATCCATCGCTCATCACAGAGTGAAGAAATATAAATAGGATCAAAAATGGCATCGCTGAATATCGGTATTAAAATATAAATACTCGAAGCTTCACATACAATACTGTGTAAGCATTCCTCTTTGTTAACTGAATGATTATCTGTGAATTTCAAATATCAACTAAACTTTCACTGATTTTTATTGTAGACTATTTCTGACAGATTGAATATTTGTGTCAGCACGATTTTGTTCTCTCATTTACTATATTACAAATTGTTCATTTCTATTGCAAATTAATTGTTAAGTACAGCACCATTTTTCAAATACCAACCAAATGTTTTGCTTTATTTGATTTGCAAATGTCTGATCCAAGAATATTAATTAAAAATAATCAAATGATCTGTGTTTTTTGATTTGCTGCGAGGAAGAGTGTTTAACATTGACCTCAATTTGGCTAATTAGACAAAGAGCAGGAGGAAGAAAATCAGGGATAGGTTAATGTCTTAACAAAGGGAATAAGGTTAAGACATTAACCTATCCCTGAAGGTTCTTGTCTTTTTCCCACAGTGGAAATCCAGTCTATTACAGGCTCGTCACTTCTTTCCATTCAATCCAACTTCACGGAGCATGCCATCGGGAATGCTGGAAGTATTGTCATGGATGTCTACTATCCTGGCTCTTTCCCTTTTTTCTCTTATACTTACTGGGAGATGAAACAGGACTTAAACACTTAGATGTTGAGACTTGAGAACAGGTTCTTTCCCACTGTATCTGACTCATGAATCAATCAACCCTTTCATAGCCCATTTCCGGAGATATTGTAACATTCTCTTAATTCTTTCATTGGATAGCCCGTTATTGTACTTTAATATTCTTTTGTGCATATGTCAGTTTCTGCATTACAATCATGCATCATTCTACTTTTTTACACATGTTGTTTTCCCATTGTTTTTACGATCACTGCGTGCGCACAGTTTACTGTGTGAGCTGCGCGTGAACAAGGAATTTCATTGCACCTTAATGCATATGATTAGAGCCAGGATTTTGCCATGGACCTATCTGCCACCTTCGATACAGTGGACCATGGAATTTTAATTTCCCGATTACAGCACCCAGTGGGCATTTGTGGCAGTGCCCTGGGATGGTTCAGGTCCTATCTGGCTGACAGAACCATGCGTGTAAGCCTTGCTGGCTTTGAATCCTCCTCCACTCCCTTGGTATATTGGGTTCCACATGGGCTCAATTTTAGGGCCCCTGCTCTTCTCTTTATACCTACTTCCTCTGGGCTCAATTTTAAGAAGGCATGGCATCTCCTTTCACTTTTACGCAGATGATAGCCAGTTATATATGCCACTCAGGAAAGAAGACGACTATTCTCTAAAATCACTTCTGTCTTGTCTTGAGGACATTAAGTCCTGGATGGCCTTAAACTTTCTGGGACTTAATGAAGAGAAGACAGAGGTGATTTTGTTTGGCCCCAATGGCTGCCGTGAACCTCCCTTTGTTGACTTGGGCCCACTGGCATTGTCCGTAAAGCCAACCGTTTTAAACCTGGGTTTTAGGATGGACGGTGATTTTAAACTAGATAAACAAATAGGCGCGGTGGTTAAGTCCAGCTTCTTTCACCTAAGGAAGCTGGCAAAGGTGAAGCCCATTCTCGAGCGGCAGCATTTTGAAACAGTAATCCATGCCTTTATTACATATAGGCTGGATTATTGTAACGCACTCTACTCTGGAGTCGCAAGAGCTTCATTGGCTCGTCTCCAGTTTGTTCAAAATGCTGCCGCTCGCCTTTTGACCGTAACACGAAAGAGGGAGCACATTACGCCAATTTTGGTCTACCTTCACTGGCTCCCAGTGCATTTTCGAGTTCATTTCAAAATTCCTTTATTTGTTTTTAAATCGTTGAATGGGCTCGCCCCGCCTTACCTCTCTGAGCTGCTCCACCTATATGCTCCTGCCCGATGCCTCAGGTCAGCTGATCAGCTGCTCCTTGAGGTACCACGGTCTAAGCGGAAGCTCAGAGGGGACAGATCCCCTCACTGTCCATCTTCAAATCCTCCCTCAACACTCATTTTTATTCTTTGGCTTTCGACACTGGCTGAGGCATTGCTCCTGTTCTTAGTGCTTTTAATGTCTTTTAATTTTTAGTGTTTTTTATAGTCCTTCGCCTTACGGTTTTTAATGGTTTGTAATAGCTTTTTGTCCATGAGTTCTCATGTACAGCACTTTGTGGCAACTGCAGTTGTTTACAGTGCTTTATAAATAAAGTTATTATTATTATTATTATGAAGGCCAAGCCTTCTCATGGCTTTTTTGATGATTTCACCAGGATAATGCCTTTTTCACGATCCAGTGCCTAATCAGCCTTCTTTTTGCCGTTTTGCTCAAAGGTTGTGCTATTTTCTCTAGTTGTACCGTGATTACAATGATGTTTTCTATGTTAAAACGTTAATATTAATGTGTTAACATAGTATAACTTACAAGAAAACTTCCACCACCGGGGCGAAACCGTTGGTCGTTCATTCGTTCGTGGCGCTGCCCGTTGGTTCAGTTTTCTCCAAGATCTATTTAAGAAAGAACTGCAGATGCTGGAAAAAAGGAAGGTCGACAAAAAATGCTGGAGAAACTCAGCAGGTAAGGCTCAGCGGAGAGAAGAAATTGGCATCATTTCGGGTCGAGACCCTTCTTCAGATTGATGTGGGGGGGGGGGGCTGGAAAAAGAAAGGAAGAGGCGGAGACAGTAGGACTAGAAGGAAGGCTGGGAAGGGGAGGGGGAGGAGGGAGAAGACAAGGGCTATCTAAAACTAGAGAAGTCAATGTTGATACCGCTGGGGTGTAGACTACCCAAGTGAAATACCCAAGCTTGCCTCCTCACTACATTTACTGCTGGCTCCAGTCGCAAATCTGAGTTTTCGAGTGATTTGCACAAGGCATTCATTGATGCTGGAATTCCACTGTGGAAATTGGAAAACAAATCTCTCAAGAGGTTTTTTGGAGAAATACACAGAGGAACATATACCAAGCGAGTCATCATTAAAGAAACATTATGTTGACAGCAACTGATATTAAACTAAAGATAGACATAAAATGCTGGAGTAATTCAACAGGACAGGCAGCATCTCCAACGAGAAGGAATGGGTGACATTTCGGGTTGAGACTTCTTCAGACTCTCGACCTGAACCGTCACTGACTGTCCGGCAGAGTAGACCTGATGGGCTGAACAACCTAATTCTGCTCCTATAACATGTACATCAATTCTTTGAGATGTCCTGAGACTGTGAAAGATGCCTTACGCAAGGAAAAGTTGGATTTCATTGTAAGTTGCAACTGCAAATTCCAATTTCTGATAAGCTCACTGATATAACAATATAACCATATAACAATTACAGCACGGAAACAGGCCATCTCGGCCCTTGTAGTCCGTGCCAAACACTTATTATCCCCTAGTCCCATCTACCTGCACTCAGGCCATAACCCTCCATTCATTTCCTGTCCATATAACTATCCAATTTATTTTTAAATGATAAAATCCAACCTGCCTCCACCCTTCACTGGAAGCTCATTCCACACAGCTACCACTCTCTGAGTAAAGAAGTTCCCCTTCATGTCACCCCTAAACGTCTGTCCCTTAATTCTCAAGTCATGTCCTCTTGTTTGAATCTTCCCTACTCTCAAATGGGAAAAGCTTATCCACGTCAACTCTGTCTATCCCTCTCATCGTTTTAAAGACATCTATCAAGTCCCCCCTTAACCTTCTGTGCTCCAAAGAATAAAGCCCTAACTTGTTCAACCTTTCTCTGTAACTTAGTTGCTGAAACCCAGGCAACATTCTAGTAAATCTCCTCTGTACTCTCTCTATTTTGTTGACATCCTTCCTATAATTATCCGACCAAAATTGTACACCATACTCCAGAATTGGCCTCACCAATGCCTTGTACAATTTTAACATTACATCCCAACCTCTATACTCAATGCTCTGATTTATAAAGGCCAGCACACCAAAAGCTTTCTTTACCACCCTATCTACCCGGAATCACCCTATTCCACCTTCAGGGAACTGGTGGTGAAGGAATGTAGAGGGACCTCAAAGTGAAGCCCATTTCAGAACCTTAAATGACAATTTGATTTACTGACTTTACGAAGTAAGAATAGATAATGTGTACTAAATTGAATGAGATAACTATCACACTGAGTTAACTACACATTTATAAGAACATCAATCATAAGAGATTAACAATCCTACTGGAAATGACGTGGAAAGAGTTTGTGATGTTTACAACACATCAGCAGGTTCATGTCTGGATTCAGCGATAAAAATAAAATTTTGACAGTCACGTATTGTAGTTAGTGCTTATTTAGAACGAAAAGTGAAACCAACAACAATTCAACCACAAAATAGAGTAGGTACAAGGCAAAATTTATCACGTGAGGTTGGTAGCATCCATAATGGTTGTCATTTAAGAGTATCACTTGGATATCACTGTCTAAAATAAAGCAAATTATTTATTTTTTTCTTACATCAAGCTGTACCTCTTTTTATTCCTTTCATTTGGTTTGGTAAAGCCACACCAAGAAAAGTTGTCTGCTGAGGATAAACAGTTAGACATAAAAAGACCCAAGTGCTGGAGTAACTTGGTGCGTCAGGCAGCATCTCTAAAGAACATGGAGAGCTGACCATTTAGGTCGGGACCTTCAGACTGATTCACATATTCATGTTCTCTAGAGATGCTGCCTGACTTGCTGAGTTACTGTAGATTAGTATATTTACTATATATATATCACCACACAGATTATGCTACACATTCCTTATGTAATCTTTCAAAACTCTTTAGATTCTGGAGTAGTTCCTGAGGATTGGCGGGTAGCACGTAACCCCACTTTTTAAGAAGGGAGGGAGAGAGAACACGGGAAATTACAGACCAGTTAGTCTAACATCGGTAGTGGGGAAACTGCTAGAGTCAGTTATTAAAGATGGGATAGCAGCACATTTGGAAAGTGGTGAAATCATTGGACAAAGTCAGCATGGATTTACAAAAGGTAAATCATGTCTGACGAATCTTATAGAATTTTTTTAGGGTGTAACTAGTAGCGTGGATAGGGGAGAACCAGTGGATGTGGTGTATCTGGACTTCCAGAAGGCTTTCGACAAGGTCCCACATAAGAGATTAGTATACAAACTTAAAACACACGGCATTGGGGGTTCAGTATTGATGTGGATAGAGAACTGGCTGACAAACAGGAAGCAAAGATTAGGAGTAAACGGGTCCTTTTCACAATGGCGGGCAGTGACTAGTGGGGTACCGCAAGGCTCAGTGCTGGGACCCCAGCTATTTACAATATATATTAATGATCTGTATGAGGGAATTTAAGGCAATATCTCCAAGTTTGCGGATTACACTAAGCTGGGGGGCAGTGTTAGCTGTGAGGAGGATGCTAGGAGACTGCAAGGTGACTTGGATAGGCTGGGTGAGTGGGCAAATGTTTGGCAGATGCAGTATAATGTGAGGTTATCCATTTTGGTGGCAAAAACAGGAAAGCAGACTTTTATCTAAATGGTGGCCGACTAGGAAAAGGGGAGACGCAGCGAGACCTGGGAGTCATGGTACACCAGTCATTGAAAGTAGGCATGCAGGTGCAGCAGGCAGTGAAGAAAGCGAATGGTATGTTAGCTTTCATAGCAAAAGGATTTGAGTGTAGGAGCAGGGAGGTTCTACTGCAGTTGTACAGGGTCTTGGTGAGACCACACCTGGAGTATTGCGTACAGTTTTGGTCTCCAAATCTGAGGAAGGACATTATTGCCATAGAGGGAGTGCAGAGAAGGTTCACCAGACTGATTCCTGGGATGTCAGGACTGTCTTATGAAGAAAGACTGGATAGACTTGGTTTATACTCTCTAGAATTTAGGATATTGAGAGGGGATCTTATAGAAACTTATAAAATTCTTAAGGGGTTGGACAGGCTAGATGCAGGAAGATTGCTCCCGATGTTGGGGAAGTCCAGGACAAGGGGTCACAGCTTAAGGATAAGGGGGAAATCCTTTAAAACCGAGATGAGAAGAACTTTTTTCACACAGAGAGTGGTGAATCTCTGGAACTCTCTGCCACAGAGGGTAGTCGAGGCCAGTTCATTGGCTATATTTAAGAGGGAGTTAGATGTGGCCCTTGTGGCTAAGGGGATCAGAGGGTATGGAGAGAAGGCAGGTACGGGATACTGAGTTGGATGATCAGCCATGATCATATTGAATGGCGGTGCAGGCTCGAAGGGCCGAATGGCCTACTCCCGCACCTAATTTCTATGTCTATGTTTCTATGTAATCCAGTCCATATATTCATCGCTACCCTGGGCCGGTGTGTCTGACTCTCTCTCTTTTAGATTTGATGCGGACCACAGGGATGATAGCACGTTGTGTTCTCTCCGTTTGTACTGCAATAAAGGCTATTTCTACACGTGAGTCTGATCATTTCAACATGGTGTCAGAAGTGGGATCCGAACCCACGCCTCCAATTGAAAACAAGTGGTGGAACGATCCCACAGAGCAGGGTCAGACGTATACCTAGACCTGCTCAACTTGCTCAACATCTCCCACGACCCAATATTGGGTTCACCCTCCCAGTGACCAATGTCAAGGCAAACTGAGCCAACTGTGGCGAAACAGGCACTAGTAGCACAAGTGATCCCACCATCCGAAATCCAGTCCAGGCTACAACAAATGCATGATGTTCAAAAAGGATGGTATGCCAAGAAGAGCAGACCACTTCCACCACTAGCCAAGGCACAGGTGGTCGATCCCTCTACAAACTGACAAGGGTCACGACCGCCTTGGTGTAATTTCTGAAACTGCTTCCGAACCACGCTCATATTTGGTCAATGCCGATGGCGGCACCTACAGACGTAATAGATAGCACATCCTGCCGGTGAAGGAATCAGCACCACCTCCGTATTACCCTGACCGCACAGGTATACTTCTTGGTACTTGGTTGTTGGTTTCTTGGTCCAAAATATTCCAAATGGAATTTAAACTGGAGGTGGATTTAATCCTCATCCAGCAGCATCGGCCCGACCATAACCATCACTACCATCCGCTCCTGATCCGGTCGTTTTGCCTACGGCTACGCTGCATCCACCTCTGACAAGGTCTCCTGTTTCTTCACCGGGGATGCAGTTTCAATCTCCTGCACCTATTCTACCACCGATCGCATCTCCGGTGACGGGAGAAAATGCAGGACTCTACCGTACACGTGCAGGTCGCGTCTATAAGCCCATCGTAAAGTACCCGGGTTATGTTCGAACTTCCCTCCAGCTTACTTACACATACTATATGTACTTTATGTAGTACATATAGTATTTTGCATGTGATTATCACATCTATTTAATTAGGAGTTAATTCTTTAAGAGGAAGGATGTATATTAGTATGTCTTTATCATATACTAGACCAAGTGCAGACCCGTTGGGTCTGTTCCCCCAACGTGCGGTTGGGGGGGGGGGGGAGGCGGCATGCAGCGTCACACACACTAACTACCCCCCCCCCCGCACTCACGCTAATTACCCCCCTTGATATTATATTAATATTATTAATTTGCTCCTTTTACCCCATAACCACCCTATCTACTGACGCATAGCCCCCAACTTGCAGTCACATCTAGAGAGGTGGGGGGACTAGTTTTTTACTTCAAACTAACCATATTTTCATTTTCAAACCACATTAAGGGTACTCACATTTGTGTAGACATTTGTTCAGTGTCATTCAGAGCTCAGAGTGACCTCCATGTTGCAGAGACTGATTGAGGCACACCACTTCCTGGTTTTATAGTCCCTCCACCTCCCCCCAGCAGGGGCAGCAGAGAGAATGGTGAATTTTTAAAAAACATTAATTTCTCTCAGATTTTTCATCGATGGGAAAAATACTCTGGTCCAGGAAGGCAGACATGGGCTCTGATCGAGGTGGCCAAAAATGACGGCCGTAGGTGACGGCGTTCTCTCGAAAATCGCAGCACAGTGGGCCAAAAGCGGTCAAGATCAGACTTTTACCACACATATTATGCATGCTTCACAATCCTTATGTAGTCCAGTCCAGATCTTCATCCCTACCCTGGGCCGGCCCTATAAGCCGGTGTGTGTGTCTCTCTCTCTCTCTCTCTCTCTATTTTAGATTTGATGCTGACCATGGGCATGAAAGCACGTTGTGTTCCCTCCGTTTGTACTGCAACAAAGTCTATGAGTTCTAACCTCTGTGCGTGAATCTGATCATTTCAACAGTTACTCCAGCACTTTGTGTCTTTGTAAAGTGACATCTGCTGTTCCTTGTGCCTGCAGACATAAACCATAAAGTAGACCACACTGGTAGTTTCCATCTCTCTATGAGAAGCAATGTTAGGGCATGAGTTTAGTTCAGTTTATTGCAGTTGTTTGCACTGAGGTACAGTGAAAATATTTGTTGTTGTGCGCTATCCAGTGTGAAATTATATACATGATTACAAGCAAGCCATCCACTGTGTCCAGGTACAGGAGAAAGTGTACAATGTTTAGTGCCAGATAAAGTCCAGTAAAGTCTGGAAAAGGGTATCGACCTGAAACGTCACCCATTCATTCTCTCCAGAGATGCTGCCTGTCCCGCTGAGCAACTCCAGCTTTTATAGTACCATTCTTTCATTGGCGATAGGATGGTTTAGTTGCCTGATACCAGCTGGGATGAAACTTGTTTTCTTGAAACTATGTTAGTATTTAGGGTGGCAGTACTTAAATCCCTGGTGCACACAATGAGGATTCTCAATGCCCAATCTCATGACCAAAACACCTTCTTATACAAGTGAAGGAGATACAAAAGCTGTTCATTTACCTCCTCCCTGATGTGGTTCTGACCCATCCCCATCCATGTGAAGCAGTGTATTGAGTCTGATTAATTATTCATTCTCCTTCATAGAATAAATGTTGATTAAGTTATTATTTTGCTGGGCTTCTCCAGTAAGCCACACAAGTGAACCTCTAGTCTCTTACTGCTTTACCTTTCTGATTCATTTCTGCTCAGAGACCTTTGCCCTCCGCTTACAAACATTTCCCAATGACGTTCAATGCCAGTATGAGGAACCACAGCCCATTTTTTGATTTGGCACTTTACCAGAGTTCTAGAGTTAATGTAGAATTCAATGTCACAATTTAAACCTTGTCCTCTTTTTTTGACCAAGGTTATCACTTATTATTATTTAGCTGTTGTCATTTGGATTTCATCTCGACCCGTCCATTATTCCTTATCCTTTTATCATTCATGTTTGCAACCCTTTTTGTCGTTTATTCACTGTTGCATTCCATCATGTTATAAACTAACATTTATTTTGACCTTGCCCCAACTAACCTCTACTTCTTTATAATCTCTGACTACAACCTCAATTGTTAACGTTAGTTTTTGCATTCCACAAATACTTCCTCACATATCTTATGCTTCCACAATTGATCCTTTTCATTCATTTCCCTCAGCAGTTTAGTTTTATGTTGGTTAACATCAGCTTTCAAGCTCACAGTTGAAGCCACATGTAATTCAGAATGTATTACTAAGCATGCAATGCAGTAATACATCCACATACAAGTCATAGAGTCAAACAAGACCTTCAACCCAACTTGTCCATGCCAAACAAGATGTCCCATCTAAGTTAATTCCATTTGCTTGCATTTGGTCCTTATCCCTCTAAACCTTTCATATCTATGTACCTGTCAAAATAAGCACATTACCAAATCAGAATTCAACATGGCTACATTAGTATATCATGTGCATAGATCATATGCTAGAATCAAATTTCCATCGCACTAAATCTTGTCCTTGATTACAACTTTCCACCAAATTCAATGTGCAATAAACAAATGGATATTCTCAAACTTCCAAGTTGTTAAATTACTGCATTAAAGCAACCATAGATCAACCTAGGTCTGTGGAAAGCTGGAATAAATGTGCACGTCGTAAAGTCATAGAGTTATACAGTACGGAAACAGGCCATTCGGCCCAACTTATCCATGCCAACCAAGACGTCCATCTAAGCTAGTCCCATTTTCCCCTGTTTGGCCCATTTCTCTCTCAATCTTTCCTATCCATATACCAGTCCAAACTGTTGAAGTACCTGATTCATCAAACTCTTCTGTCAGCTCGTGACTCTACTTTTCTTTGCTAGATCGATATTTGACATTAGCACTGTAACATTAGTGATACCCATGACTTTAATGGATTAGTCATTATCCACTATCTCAGGAATTTCTCCTTTATATATTATCCATTAAGACATAACATTTGATTCATATAAAACAACTACTTTGATCTAATAATCCACAATGTATTTTCAATATTCAGCATTAGCCATGTTGATGCTTAGCAGAACATGAGTGCCAGTTCAATAACACTGTGTTCATCATTTTGGGCAGTCCTGTGTAGTAGGCCCCTGATACTTGGCTGGAAAAGTTCAACTTCATGTCATCTGTCCAGGTTAGATTGAAGCTAATGTCCCAGAGGTGCACGAACAGTTTGCTAATCTACTGTGCCAAACAGTTTGCGCTATCCATCACAGTTTGCATATTTATCATTCGTTTTAATTTACCCAACACATTTAACATTTAGCTTTGCAAAACATTAACTGAAAGGCCATCCCTTCTCATCAGCGCTGTGGTCAATTAGAACATGTGGACATTAAATAGATTGTTCTTATTATTTGCTAAGTGCCTGCAGATGATTCATCATCTCAACCAACAATTTGTACATCCAGTAATAGTGTCCTTGAATGAAATAAATCTCATTGGTTTTGCTGAAAGCCTTGTGTGTGGTTGATTTTCTGATCTCTGTAAATTCACTGCCTCAATGCTCAACAGAATGAAGACTATTTAAATTTCTTACAAAATGTGTTGACAATCTCCAAAGCACCAGGCTCTTTCTCATCGCTGCTTTCACTGTTTATCCAATTGTACAGATGATCTCAAATGGTACATATTTTTAAATTATAGCAGTAATCTGGTATTGTACAATATTCCAACATACATTTTATTAATCAAATGACAAGATTAGTAAGCTTATATTTGCTGCAATGTGCTCTTTATACCTCTTTCCAAATTCCACAGTGGCAGAATAGTAGAGTTGCTGCCTTACAGTACAAGAGAGCCAGGTTCCATCCTGACTACGGGACTACGGGTGCTACATGTATGGAGTTTGTACGTTCTACCAGTGACTGTGTGGGTTTTCTCTGGATGCTCTGGTTTCCTCCCACACTCTAAAGATTTGCAGTTTTGTAGGTTAATTGGCTTCAGTTTAAAAAAAAAAGAATTGTCCTTAGTGTGTAGGAAGTGCTAGTGTACGGGGTGATCACTGGTCAGCACGGACTCAGTGGGCTGAAGGGCCTGTTTCAGTGCTGTTTGTCTACAGTCTAAAGTCTGAAGAGTTTGAATCATTTACAAAAGCAATTATTTTAAACATTTTACGGCTAAATGAAACAATATTAAGCTTACCCCTTGAGTTGATGTTTTGTGGAAATGTCCTTACATATGGACCATAAGAGGTCCTTAAGGATAACAAATGCCTCTGAAACTTTGCCAAGACATATGGATGGCACTTTCAAATGGCACGATCCTCCCACTGAGAAGGTGATTGCTAAAGGTGCCGTGGAGCATCCAGTAGGAAACCATTGAATACAGGTATATAAGAACTTGACGCCTCAGCAAGCACTAATGAGCAGTTTGACCTTTAGCAAGTTTAGCTCTCAGCATGCTAAGATACTTTGTGCAGGAAACGTTGCCTAAACCTAAAGACTCAGGAATAAAAGTTGTTATATTTGCCTGAAAAAGGATGGGCTATACTGAACGTATAACATAGAGCATAGAACAGCGCAGCTCAGGAAGAGGCTCTTCAGCCCTTACAATGTCCATGCCAAACATGGATTAGAAACATAGCAGCTGCTGGTTAGTACACAAGAGGACATTAGTGGTGGAGTAACTCAGCAGGTCAGGCAGAACGTGGATCTGTAACATTTCAGTCTGGTCTCGATCTGAAACGTTACCTATCCATTTTCTCCAGAGACGCTGCCTGGCCCGCTGAGTTCCTCCAGCACTTTGTGTCCTTCCATGCCAAACATGATGCCAAGTTAAATTAATCTCCTCTGCCTGCACGTGATCCACATCCCCCCATTCCCTACATAGCCATGTGCCTATCTTAGAGCATCTTGATGCCACTATCGCATCTGCCGCCTACATTTGTTCAAAACCACTAAAAATGAAACACTACGTTTGATTCCTCCAGCAGGATAATCAATCTGTATAAAATGCTATTGCATTCATCTTAGCTTGATGCAGGTTCACACGTTTACAAGAGTAGAATTAGGCTTTCAGGGAACTGTGCACAGTTATTCCCAGATCCCTCTGTTCACCTGCATTCTTCAATTCCCTACCATTTACCATGTACGTACTATTTTGATTTGTCCTGCCAAGATGTAGCACCTCACACTTATCAGCATTAAACTCCATCTGCCATCTTTCAGCCCACTCTTGCAACTGGCATAAATCTCTCTGTAGACTTTGAAATTCTACTTCATTATCCTCAACCCCACCTATCTTAGTATCATCGGCACCAAATCCCCCCACAACCCCCCCTCCCATATCAACTCCTGTTTGTCAACTATAAAAACCTGGATGCAACATAAGTTCCTCAAACTCAACAGCGATAAGACAGAATTGCTCCTCATAGGTTCCAAAGTCACACTCAGCAAAATCAATAACCCCACTCTCACCATCGACGGCACCACTGTCTCCCCATCTCCCCAGGCCCGCAACCTTGGCGTGATCTTTGATTCCACACTCTCCCTTGAGCCTCACATCCGCCATGTCATTAAAACCTCCTTCTTTCATCTCCGCAACATCGCCAAACTCAGACCCTCTCTCACACCTCCCGCTGCTGAAATACTCACCCATGCCTTCATCTCCTCCCGACTGGACTATTGCAACTCACTTCTCCTTGGCATCAGCTCCACCTACATCAACCGACTCCAACTGGTCCAGAACGCAGCCGCCCGACATCACCCACACCAAATCCTGGCTCACCACACCACATCACTCCAGTCCTCAAACAACTTCACTGGCTTCCCATCTCCCACCGGATCACCTACAAAATCCTGATCCTCACCTTCAAAGCCCTCCACCACCTGACCCCCCCCCCCCATATCTCACTGACCTCCTCTCCCCTACCAACCCTCACGGTCCCTCAGATCCACATCAGCCGGTCTCCTCTCCATCCACAAGTCCAACCTCCGCAGTTTTGGGGACAGAGCCTTCTCCAGGGCAGCTCCCAGGCTCTGGAACTCCCTACCCCAACTGATCCGCAATTCCGTGTCATCACCATCTTCCAGTCCCGCCTCAAGACCCATCTCTTCACTTCTGCCTATCCTTAGCCCCACGTACCCCTCCCCCCCTTTTCATCTGCGCATTAATTGCCTCATATTGTGTTTTGAATTGAATTCTGTCTTTACTTTGTGTACTAGTCATGTCTCTACTATTTATTTCATTCCCCTTACATGTTTTTCCTCTACCTGCTAATTTTTGTAAGGTGTCCTTGAGACTCTTGAAAGGCGCCCATAAATAACATTTATTATTATTATTTTTTTATCTGCATACTTGGTGGTGGGCCTGATCTCAGACAACGACGAGAAGGCCTACCGGGAGGAGGTGGCTAGTCTAGCACTCTGGTGCCAGGATAACAGCCTCCTCTTGAACATCAAAAAAACGAAGGAACTGATCATGGACTTTAGGAGGGCACATCATCCGAGGACGTACACTCCATTGAGGATAAATGGGGATCCTGTGGATAGGGTGAACTGTTTTAAATATCTGGGTGGCCACATCTCCGAGGATATGACATAGGCATCACACGCCTCAGCACTCGTGAGTAAGGCAAGGCAGCGCCTTTACCACCTCAGGCAATTGAGGAAACTCAGAGTGTCTCCGAGGATCCTCCAGTGCTTCTACGCAGCGGCGGTGGAAAGCATCTTGTCCGGGAACATTGCCATCTGGTTTGGGAATTGTTCTGCCAAGGACAAGAATGCTCTGCAGAGAGTAGTGAGTTCGGCCGAACGCACTATGGGAATTTCACTTGCCCCCTTGCAGGAACTATACATCAGGAGGTGCAACTCCAGCGCCAACAATATCATGAGAGACCCCTTCCACCCCTGCAACGGACTGTTCCAGCTTCTACGGTCAGGTAAACGCCTCCGTTGCCATACGGTGAGAACGGAGAGGTTGAGAAGGAGTTTCTTCCCAGAGGCCATTCGGACTGTGAACGCCTATCTCACCAGGGACTAACTCTACTGAACGTTTTTCCTTCCATTATTTATTATGTAAAAGAATATGTGTGTTATGATTGTGTTTATAGTTTGTTTGGTTGTTTGGTTGTTTGTCTTTTGCACAAAAGTCCGCGAGCATTGTCACTTTCATTTCACTGCACATCTCGTATGTGTATGTGACAAATAAACTTGACTTGATTTGACTTGACTTGACTTACTAATCCAATTTACCACACCATCATCCAGATCATTGATGTACATGACAAACAACAGTGGACCCAACACAGATCCCCGTGGCACCCCACTCGTCACTGGCCTCCAACCTGACAAACAGCCATCCACCATTACTCTCTGGCATCTCCCATTCAGCCACTGTTGAATCCATCTTGCTACTCCACCATTAATACCCAACAATTGAACCTTCTTAACCAACCTTCCGTGAGGAACCTTGTCAAAGGCCTTACTGAAGTCCATATATACAATATCCACTGCTTTACCCTCATCAATTTCCCGAGTAACCTCTTCAAAAAATTCAAGAAGATTAGTCAAACATGACCTTCTAGGCACAAATCCATGTTGACTGTTCCTAATCAGACCCTGTTTATCCAGATGCTTA
>NC_045991.1:6733028-6745528 GCF_010909765.2 Amblyraja radiata
TCCCCCCGGCACTAACTGTGCACTAGACAGAACATATAGACTGGATATCATCCTCCATGATGACTGGTGCCCTTTCCGTGAGCGAGGGAGGCACTTTGTGCCCGGACACAAAAGAGTTAACAGAAGATGTTTGTTCAGTGAGTGTAACTAACGTCAGTCTACACGGAGCCCGCCCGGTTGTGTCACCCACCCACCCACTGGAGATTTGCCAGTTCCCAATATAAACCATTCCTGTTGTTGCTGGGATATGTGAGTGTTGGTGAGATCATCCCGCCCGTCACCCACAGACAGACAGAGAGCAGCAGCTCCATCCACAGAGGGAGAAAACCCATTGGGAATCTGTGGACAATAAAGTGGGATGTTAGATGGATGTTTCAGAATCCGGGAATATTAGAGAGTGAAGTGAATGTCACCGAGTGTAATCGGGGAACAGTGAGAGAGTGCGTGCGGTGTTACACAAATGGATCGGTCTGTGAAAACGGTAGACTGACTGGGAAGTTACCGCCATGGAGAAGGGAATCTTCTATTATGCTGACTATGTTTTATATCCTGGGATCAGCTTAAGTTATCGAATCTACTTTGCACTCAAAAGTATACAGCCTGTCCTTTATCCCGTGCTAGCCCTTGTTGCTCTTCCAGGTAAGTCCCCGTCCAAATTCCCGCGCAACAGCAGGCGAGAAGCGGCAGTGACGGGATCCGGTATAAATGTCTGTAGCTCGGACAATCCATGACGTACGTGTCCCTTGAAGAAATCTTCCACAGAGTAATGGGTAATGTGTTGATGCTGCCTGTTTGTGGGGATCAGAGGTTTATCACTATGAAGTTTCATATGAAGAAAAACTGGTGAGACCACACTTGGAGTATTGCGTACAGTTTTGGTCTCCTAATCTGAGTAAAGACATTCTTGCCATAGAGGGAGTACAGAGAAGGTTCACCAGACTGATTCCTGGGATGTCAGGACTTTCACATGAAGAAAGACTGGATAGACTCGGCTTGTACTCGCTAGAATTTAGAAGATTGAGGGGGGGATCTTATAGAAACTTACAAAATTCTTAAGGAGTTGGACAGGCTAGATGCAGGAAGATTATTCCCGATGTTGGGGAAGTCCAGAACAAGGGGTCACACACAGTTTAAGGATAAGGGGCTAGTCTTTTAGGACCGAGGTGAGAATATTTTTTTTCATACACAGAGAGTGGTGAATCTGTGGAAATATCTACCACAGCATGTAGTTGAGGCCAGTTCATTGGCTATATTTAAGAGGGAGTTAGATGTGGCCCTTGTGGCTAAAGGGATCAGGGGGTATGGAGAGAAGGCTGGTACAGGAGACTGAGTTGGATGGTCAGCCATGATCATATTGAATGGCGGTGCAGGCTCGAAAGGCCGAATGGCCTCTACTCCTGCACCTATTGTCTATGTTTCTATGTTTCTATATTCCTCCTCATCTCCTTCCTAAAGGAACGCCCTTTTAATTCCGAGGATGTGACCTCTGGTCCTAGACTCTCCCACTAGTGGAAACATTCTCTGTGTAGACTTGTTTTCTAATGTTGTCCTAATGTCTTTGTTTATTAAATACGCGAGTTGGTTCTGCAACCCGCCCGCCTGCCTTGCAGAATAGATGTGTACATTGTGTGTGAGTATGTTTCACCCACCTGTGTTTATGTCGGCGGTTTCAGTCTATGTTTCTTACCATGCTGCTGTAAGCAAGATTGTCTAATGTACCATCACCTCCCTTGCACCGATGCAGATGGCAATAAAGTCCCTGAACTAACTCCTTCCTTCGCTCGCTTCCCTCGCTCGCTCATACCTACTCTGCTGTATAATCTTTGATTCACTCACAGTGAAGCAAAGAGCTAAACTCCCATGGTGAAGTGAGAAATGGTCAGACACAGATCTGATTCTTTATCCCAACCCTCCTAACTGCAGCTTCTCATCTGTTTAGTAATCGAGCAGATGCAGAATAATGTATTTCCTTCAGTAGTTACTACTAGACAGCCTCGTTAGACAATCTTCTACAATCCCAGAACGGGATTGTGCATTTGATTTCACCCTCGCCTCGATGAATCTGCCGAGTTTGCTTTGTCCGCTGTCTCTCTGGCTGTGTGTCATGTCTATGTTTACTTCCCTCCCTCCTCACAGTGAACACGCTGACCATTGTGGTCCTGTCCCGGGGAAAGTGCGGTCTCTCCACTGGTGTCACTCGCTACCTGATGGCCATGGCAGCGGCCGATCTACTGGTCATTATTGTCGACCTGATAATGAGGCAGATTCCCATTGTTTACTGGGAAGCATTTGTGTTCCTGTACAATGTCCCAGTGTGTAATATCCACGCCTTCTTCCTTTACGCCGTCATCGACTGTTCTGTCTGGTTCACCGTCACCTTCACCTTTGATCGATTTGTGGCCATTTGTTGCCAGAAGCTGAAAACAAACTATTGCACCGAGAGAACAGCGGCCGTGGTTGTGGGGACAGTGACCGTGCTGAGCTGTTTAAAGAACATCTTCTGGTATTTTATGTTGAGCGATGAGTACATGCTATTTAATATCCCCTGGTTTTGTTGGGAAAGACCCGGTGTTCTTGGCTCACTGGCCTGGGGAATCGGGGAGTTTCTCCAGTATCTCATCACCCCCGTGATGCCATTTGTCCTCATTGTTGTGTTCAACACTTTGACCATCAGATACGTGTTAGTGGCGAGCAGATCCCGCAGGAGATTGCGGGGTCCCAGCAGTGGGGAGAGTGGCAGCGACCCGGAGATGGAGAGCCGCAGGAAATCCCTCATTTTACTGCTGGTTATCTCGGGGAATTTCGTCATGTTGTGGGCGGTCTATGCGGTATATCTTGTGTGGTACAGACTGGGTGATTTAATTCCTAGCGTGGTCTATCCAGACCACTTCATTGGCGACCTGTGCTACACGTTGCAGATGCTGAGCTGCTGCACAAACACGGCTCTTTACGTCCTCACCCAGACTAAGTTCAGGCAGCAGTTCAAACAATTGGTGACATCGCCCGTTTCTCTGATTGTAAAATGCACTCAGCGTGGCGGGATTTAGGAATCCGTTCCCTCTCCATCCCATCTGCACCCCCCCCCCTCTCTCCCCAACACACTGAGCATCCTCAGTGACCTGGTCCTTAGATGACTCTTGTGAACCTGGTGATCTCCGATTCCGCCACAAAGATCCACCCACCGTAGCTCCACCCACCTGCCCCCACCGAATCACCGGCAGTTTCTGGACCCACCCACCCTCACCCTCCCACGAGAACCACCACCGCCCCCATTACCACACTCCCACCAACATCACCGCCCCCATTACCACACTCCCACCAACATCACCGCCCCCATTACCACACTCCCACCAACATCACCGCCCCCCATTACCACACTCCCACCAACATCACCGCCCCCATTACCACACTCTATCCATGTGCCTGTCTAAATGTTTCTTGAGCGTTGCGATAGTTCCAGCCTCAACTACTTCCTCTAACAGCTGGTTCCATACACCCACCACGCTTTGTGTGAAAAAGTTACCCCTCAGGTTTCTATTAAATCTTTTCCCCTTAAACCTATGCCCCGTGGCTCTTGATTCCACTAGTCTGAGCAAGAGCCTCTGTACATCTAAGATCTATTCCTCCCATGATTTTAGAAACCTCCAAGAGAGCAATGTTCTTATTGAGGGAAGTTAGTGTAGAAATAGCCGGGGCTATGACAGAAATATTTCAAATGTCATTAGAAACGGGAATAGTGCCGGAGGATTGGCGTACTGCGCATGTTGTTCCATTGTTTAAAAAGGGGTCTAAGAGTAAACCTAGCAATTATAGACCTGTTAATTTGACGTCAGTAGTGGGCAAATTAATGGAAAGGATACTTAGAGATAATATATATAAGCATCTGGATCAACAGGGTCTGATTAGGAACAGTCAACATGGATTTGTGCCTGGAAGGTCATGTTTCACTAATCTTATTGAATTTTTTGAAGAGATTACTCGGGAAATTGATGAGGGTAAAGCAGTGGATGTTGTATATACGGAGCGCTTTGGTCGCCGACTTCCAACATCGCGGAGCTGTGGCTGCGGGCGTTCGGCCGCGGGCGGCGCTGGATTTGGATTTGGAGCGCCGCAGAGCCAGGGATCGAGTTCGCCGTGGTCGGAGCTCCAGCCAGCGCGGCCGGAGGACTACGAGTGCCGCGGTCTCCGCTCTCCGGGGAGGGGACAGCCGCTCCAGACTTTTCCAAGCCGCTGAGGAATGTTTCACCCGACGCCGATGTTTCATCTTTACGGCAAGAGGGCCCTGAAAATCATCGGACTGGCTGCACGGCCACAGATGGGCCCTGACCTCGGGATGTTTCACAGAGGAAGAGGACTTAACTTTCTGGTGCCTTTCCCCCGCAGTGGAAATGTTTTGATTCTGCTGTGGGGGGATGTTTGTGTTGAACTCTGTAATATGTTGTGTCCATTTTTATTCTTTTTTTTTTTTTTTTTTTTTTTTTAAAACCTTTTTCTATGGTTTGCAATGGAACTTATTATTATTTAAATTATGTAACGCGCTTTGGGCTTAAAATGCGCTATATAAATAAAGTTTACTTACTTACTACTACTTACTTCAGTAAGGCCTTTGACAAGGTTCCTCACGGAAGGTTGGTTAAGAAGGTTCAATTGTTGGGTATTAATGCAGGAGTAGCAAGATGGATTCAACAGTGGCTGAATGGGAGATGCCAGAGAGTAATGGTGGATGGTTGTTTGTCAGGGTGGAGGCCGGTGACTAGTGGGGTGCCACAGGGATTTGTGTTGGGTCCACTGTTGTTTATCATGTACATCAATGATCTGGATGATGGTGTGGTAAATTGGATTTGTAAGTATGCAGATGATACTAAGATAGGTGGGGTTGTGGATAATGAAGTAGATTTTCAAAGTATACAGAGAGATTTATGCCAGTTGGAAGAGTGGGCTGAAAGATGGCAGATGGAGTTTAATGCTGATAAGTGTGAGGTGCTACATCTTGGCAGAACAAATCAAAATAGGACGTACCTGGTAAATGGTAGGGAATTGAAGAATGCAGGTGAACAGAGGGATCTGGGAATAACTGTGCACAGTTCCCTGAAAGTGGAATCTCATGTAGATAGGGTGGTAAAGAAAGCTTTTGGTGTGCTGGCCTTTATAAATCAGAGCATTGAGTATAGAAGTTGGGATGTAATGTTAAAATTGTACAAGGCATTGGTGAGGCCAATTCTGGAGTATGGTGTACAATTTTGGTCACCTAATTATAGGAAGTATGTCAACAAAATAGAGAGAGTACAGAGGAGATTTACTAGAATGTTGCCTACGTTTCAGCAACTAAGTTACAGAGAAAGGTTGAACAAGTTAGGGCTTTATTCTTTGGAGCGCAGAAGGTTAAAGGGGGACTTGATAGAGGTCTTTAAAATGATGAGAGGGATAGACAGAGTTGATGTGGTTAAGCTTTTCCCATTGAGAGTAGGGAAGATTCAAACAAGGGGACATGACTTGAGAATTAAGGGACAGAAGTTTAGGGGTAACATGAGGGGAAACTTCTTTACTCAGAGAGTGGTAGCTGTGTGGAATGAGCTTCCAGTGAAGGTGGTGGAGGCAGGTTCAATTTTATAATTTAAAAATAAATTGGATAGTTATATGGACGGGAAAAGAATGGAGGGTTATGGTCTGAGCGAAGGTATATGGGACTAGGGGATAATACGTGTTCGGCACGGACTAGAAGGGTCGAGATGGCCTGTTTCCGTGCTGTAAATTGTTATATGGTTATATGGTTATGAACATTTCAAATGTGTCATTAAAATAAAACCCTGACATGATGTCACCATTGCTGTAGAGGTAAACATGTCTGTAAAGCATTACCTGTCAATCAACTAAATGTCTTGTCATTCCCCACATTAGCTAAGTGTCATACTCAGTAGTGTTCACACCTGCCTTCACACAAACCACTCAAGTTGTCCCCCTGGGTGATAGATCTTCCCTTGTCAGTGGTCAGACAGTTTTGTAAGATGTTATTTCCTGGATTGTCAACAACAGGAAGGTTTACAATACAATACAATACAATATTTATTGTCATTTGAGCCTCAGTGAGACTCAAACGAAATTCTGTGTCCACAGTACAAACAAAGACAATGTCCTACAGACATACACACAAATTACTTCACACAAACATCCATCACAGTGAACCCACTGTGATGGAAGGCAAAGTCTTTTTTCTCCCCTGTTCTCCATATCTCTCCCGATGTCCAAGCCCCAGGCGGGTGATTATAAGTCCGACGGCCATTTTAGGCTGCGCCGGGCGATTTACGGCCCCGCTCCCGGTCCAAAAGTACAAAGTTGGAACCCCCGGTGGGCGCTGGAATGTCCCACGGCCATGAAGCCGCGCCGGGCGGTGTACAGCCCCGCGGTTTTAAGTAGAACCTGTAATTTGTTAGAAATTGATTGGTTGGCAGGCAGAACAGGAATCAATCACACTTTACTTTCTTCCCATTAGTCGTTGCATGTTTACTTGCTGCAAAAGAAATTCAAAATACGTTGAAAGGTGTTCAAGAGGCATGGTTTAGACCTTATAACATGGAATACTGCAGCACAAGCATGGGTCCTTGAAGCCAAGTTAAACTGACCTCATCTGCCTGTACATGATCTATATCCTTCTAAACTTTGCACTTCCATGTTCCTATCTAAAAGCCTCTTAAACTCCACTATCACATCAGCCTCCACCACCCCCAGGCTCCCACTTCTCTGTAAAATAACTTGCCCTGCATCTCTCCATTAAACATTCCTCCTCTCACCTTTTACCTATGGCCTTTAGTGTTGGAAATTACCAGATTTTGACTGTCTACCCTATCTATGCCTCTCATAATTTTATATACTTCCTTCAACCTCTGACATTCCAGAGAAAACAATCCAAGTTAATTCAACCTTTCCTTGCAGCTGAAACCCTCTAATCCAGGCAGCATTCTGGTGAACACAATACTCCAATTGCAGCATAACCAAGATCTTAAAGCATGACTTCCTGTTTGAGCTAGTAGATATTCAAAACCTTTAACTCTTTAGTTTGATGCTGCTCATCTTCTCCATGGATTGTCACCTTGTCGCCGTGGAGAAGCTTGTGTGGTCCTGAGATCCTGAGAGCGATGCCGTCTGGAGCTATGCACCTGGTAGGGCCACCCATGGCGATAAGGTCGAGGGGAGGGGGGGGGGGGACTCTGACAAAGAGAATCCAACCAAGACCTCAACGGTGGAACAGGCGGAGGATGATGGCTGACCTTAGTGCAGCATCACAACAGCTGGGAAGGCGGATGAAGGCTGCGGCTGAAAAGGGTCTCCAGTCGTCTTGAACACCATGCCACTGGATCCTGACCCAGATCGGTCAAGGAACGTGTGGTGGCTGTGTGTGGAGCACCAGTCTCCCCACGTTACACAAAGTCACACACTGGCCTCCTCCAACCCTGTAGACAGCCATGATCAGCTTGAACCGAAGGGGGCCTAAGAAGACTCATACTAGACTTTAGATTTTGAGGTAGAGCACAGAGACAGGCCCTTTGACCCACCAAGTCGACACTGACCAGCGATCGCCCTGTGCACTAGCACTATCCTGCACACTAGGGACAAATCACTATTTTACCAAAGCCAATTACCCTCCAAACCTGCACTCTTTGCAGTGTGAAAGGAAACCAGAGCATCCAGAGAATATCCATGTGATTACAGAGAGACTGTACAAACTTTGTACAGCCAGTACACGCAGTCAGGATCGAACCCGAGTCTCTGATGCTGGACGGCAGCAACTCTACCACTGTGTCACTGAGCTAACTTATCAAAAATCAAGCAGCAAACATCTCTCTCATTTGAATGTTTATTTTTTCACAGCAATGTGCTCTAACAAAATTAAAACAAATTAGGTGAGATAACCAAAATGTCTTTGTAATCCAAGAATCAGATGCTGAGATCTGGATGCTAATGGAGAGTGTGGTTGAAAGGTTCAGAACTCACACTTACATCATCACTTTGGAAGAGATAGAAACATAGATAGAAACATAGAAAATAAGTGTAGGAGTAGAGGCCATTCGGCCCTTCGAGCCTGCACTGCCATTCAATATGATCATGGCTGATCATCCAAATTAATATCCCATACCTGCCTTCTCTCCATACCCCCTGATCCCTTTAGCCACAAGGGCCACATCTAACTCCCTCTTAAATATAGCCAATGAACTGTGGCCTCAACTACCTTCTGTGGGAGAGAATTCCACCGATTCACCACTCTCTGCGTAAAAAATGATTTTCTCATCTCGGTCCTAAAAGATTTCCCTCTTATCCTTAAACTGTGTGTGACTCCTTGTTCTGGACTTCTCCAACATCGGGAACAATCTTCCTGCATCTAGCCTGTCCAACCCCCTAAGAAATGTGTACGTTTCTATAAGATCCCCCCTCAATCTTCTAAAATCTAGTGAGTACAAGCCGAGTCTATCCAGTCTTTCTTCATATGAAAGTCCTGCCATCCCAGGAATCAGTCTGGTGAACCTTCTCTGTACTCCCTCTATGGCAAGAATGTCTTTCCTCAGATTAGGTTAAAATAGATCAGCCATGTTTGAATAACAGAATAGACTCGATGGGCTGAATGGTCTCATTCTGCTCCTCTCTCTTGTGTGGACATTTTACAGAGATGGATTAACCTACAAACCCACAAGACTTTGGGACATGAGAGGGAATCAGAGCACCTGGAAGAAACGCACACAGACACCAGGAGAACCTGCAAACTCCACACAGACAGTGCCCGAGGTCAGGATCGAACCCGGGTCTCTGGCGATGTGAGGCAGTGGCTCTACCCGCTGTGCCACCTCACACGTTAGATAGTGTCACACATCATACTTTTCCCACAGCTAAGTATCTCTTTCCCTTACAGCAGCTTTCCCCATTGAATGGTTTTGAAAGTGTTTTAAAACTATAACTCAACGCATAATTCAACATCTCCCTCCATTTTGTCCACTTCTTTCCAGCATTGTTTGAGTTGCCAACCAATCAAACACTTCATCATTTTAAGACACAAGTTACTGCAGTTGCTGGTTTCCCAAAATAAGACACCATGTGCTGAGCAGATCAGGTTGGGTCCCTTCTTCTGTAGTATCTCTGGAGAACATGGATGGGTAACATTTTGGGTCAGGACTTCTTCAGACCATAACTTTGTCAATCCATGTCCTCCAGAGTTACTACAGCAGAAGGGACCCAATCCAAAATGTCACCAATCCATGTCCTCCAGAGATGCTGCTGACTCTTTGAGTTAGTCCAGCACTTTGTGACTTCATCATTTTAGGTTTGAAAATCGGTGAAAGCGACCAAATCTAGTTAATTTTGAAAGGAAGGTCTTCATCCGTACATGGAATAACCCAAATGCCGCTCCTTTTTGTATCAATGCGAATTGTCCTTAACTGAACTGACCTATGAAACCACCCAGTTGCACAGCAACAATGGCAACAGTTGAAGACCTTGACCCTGCCAGCACCTTGCCCAAGGACAAGCAACATGGAATAGTCCCTGCCAGCAATGCCCAGAATTAATTTTAAAATGATACAAAAATGAATTTTCTAAAATACACTGCATTTTCCTCTAGAGAATCTCTCTAGTGACCGATCCAAAATGAATGTTCTTTCAATTTCAGTCTATTAGCGATACAACACTCCCTCATATAAATGTCTGAACTAACTTTGAATGAGTTATTGCAATGACAGTCTAATGTGACAATATATATATATGTTTCTATATATTTGGATGCAACAATATATATTTATTTTATTAGAGCAATTGAAAAGTCTTACATTTGGGATTAAAGACTTCATAAGGTCATGTGATAGGACCATTTGGCCCATCAAGTCTACTCTGCCATTCAATCATGGCTGATTTATATCTCCCTCCCAACCCCATTCTCCTGCCTTCTCCGCATAACCCCCAACACCCCTCTTACCAGTGGTAGAATATAAGTGTTGTTCAGATACAACTACTTTAGGAGCAGTGAAAATCTATATTCTTGCCATGGAAAAACAATCCTACATTTCTACAGGAAGGATCTGCAGATGCTGGTTTACACCAAAGATGGTAGTAAACACTGCCCAGTCCATCATCGGCTCTGGTCTTCCTTCCATCGAGGGGATTTATCGCAGTCGCTGCCTCAAAAAGGCTGGCAGTATCATGAAAGACCCACACCATCCTGGCCACACACTCATCTCCCTGCTACCTTCAGGTAGAAGGTACAGGAGCCTGAAGACTGCAACAACCAGGTTCAGGAATAGCTACTTCCCCACAACCATTAGGCTATTAAACCTGGCTCGGACAAAACTCTGATTATTAATAACCACTTTCTGTTATTTGCACTTTATGAGTTTATTTATTCGTGTGTGTATATATTTAGATCATGGTATATGGACACATTTATCCGTTTTGTAGTAAATGCCAACTATTTTCTGTGTGCTTAAGCAAAGCAAGAATGTAATTGTCCTATATAGGGACACATGACAATAAACTCACTTGAACTTGAACTTGAACTTGAAGATAAGACACAAAATGTTGGAGTAACTCAGCGGGTCAGGCAGCATCTCTGGAGAAAAGGAATCGGTGACATTTTGGGTCGAGATCCTTCTTCAGACTGAGAACCAGGGGAGAGGGAACCGAGTGATATGGAAAGGTAATGAATGAAAGGTAGATAATACATGATTACAATCGATCCATTTACAGTGTAGAGATACAAAAAAATAGAATAACGTTTAGTGCAAGATAAAGCTAGCAACTCCAACCAAGGATAATCTGAGGGTCACCAAAGAGGTAGATAGTAGTTCAGCACTGCCCTCTGGTTGTGGCAGGATGATTCAGTTGCCCGATAATGTTGTGGTTTTCCGATGCTCAAATGAATTCAGATCACGTGGAGAATTCTTCAAGAAGTTCAAACTTTATTTGCAAATAAAGGCTACTACTTTTCCACACATCAAATCACGTGGAGCTTTCCCCCGCGCTCTCCCCAAGACAAAGGATCGTTGCTTCTTATACCATTTTCAAATCAGCATGCCCCTCCCCTGTTACATTTCCATATCCAATAAGTTGCTAACATTCCCTTATTTCCAGCCAATCACTGGCTTCCTCTTATGCCCTTCTTACCAGTACTTTTCCACAATAACCACAGTCATAAGTCACATGACTCCCCTTTATGGCCCCTTGCTAGCCTCGTGGCTTCTTCCTTTCTTTGCCATGTGCGTGTAACTCCTTTGTTCAGATTTCATTCCAACAAAGTGAAACTCACAAAAAATAGATACTTCCCAGAACTCACTTCTCAAAATACTAAAGATAAAGTGATTACACAATTTGTATATACAAGACATTGCTCCAATTAAACCTATACATCTTGGGAAATAATGTAACTTCTCAAACTACAGATCCAAACACAAAGATCTGAATGTAAAATAAAAATACCATATATATTTCCCTAATTAAAGGACAATGTATATATCCCAGATGAACTTCTTTATAAATCATATTTAATCTAACATTATCTTACGTTACACACTTTAAAATAGGAATTCACTCTCTTTGTTTCACAGAATGTCTCCTGAGAAAAAGCATGTGGTCTATGACTGACCAAATGGCCTGTAACCTGAGAACGGCCACACTTCTTAAACTACTTTCAAATACAGATTCTATAAGATACATTTAATACAGAAAATAATATCTACTATAATAACAGCTGGGAAGAAACTGTCCCCGAATCTGGAGGTGTACGTTTTCCCACTTCTATACCATTTGTTTGATGGAAGAGGGGAGAAGAGGGAGTGGCCAGTGTGTGACTCATCCTTGATTATGATGCTGGCCTTGCGCGAGGCATAAATGGAGTCGATGGAAGGGAGGTTGGTTTGTGTGATGGTCTGGGCTGCGTCCACAATTTGCTACAATTTCTTGCACTCTTGGATGGAGTTGTTCCCAAACCAAGCTGTGATGCATCCTGATAAAATGCTTTCTATGGTGCATCTGTTGAAGTTGGTGTGAGTTGTAGGGAACATGGAAGCTCATTCCACACAGCTACCACTCTCTGAGTAAAGAAGTTCCCCTCATGTTACCCCTAAACTTCTGTCCCTTAATTCTGAAGTCATGTGCTCTTGTTTGAATCTTCCCTACTCTCAATGGGAAAAGCTTATACACGTCAACTCTGTCTATCCCTCTCATCATTTTAAAGACCTCTATCAAGTCCCCCCTTAACTTTCTGCGCTCCAGAGAATAAAGACCTAACTTATTTCCGTATCTCCCAATGGACGTGCCTCTTACGCTGACCCGGCAAACCTCCAACACATCCGAGGATACCGAGAGTACCGGCACAGCCTGTACTGAGTTTGTACTTTCTCCCCGTGACCTGCATGGGTTTCCTCCCACATTCCAAAGATGTACAGGTTGGCTGTGGTAAAACAATTTGAAAATGATCCCTGGTGTGTGCGGGGAGCTCTGGTCGGTGTGGACTAGGTAGACCAAAG
>NC_045991.1:6750528-6756778 GCF_010909765.2 Amblyraja radiata
TGCATCCGTGGATAACAAGGGATATCAGGGATAGTATCAAAGCGAAGGATGATGCGTACAAATTAGCCAGAAAAAGCAGCATACCGGAGGACTGGGAGAAATTCAGAGACCAGCAGAGGAGGACAAAGGGCTTACTTAGGAAAGGAAAAATAGATTATGAAAGAAAATTGGCAGGGAACATAAAAACTGACTGCAAAAGTTTTTATAGATATGTGAAAAGAAAGAGATTAGTTAAAACAAATGTAGGTCCCTTGCAGTCAGAAACAGGTGAGTTGATCATGGGGAACAAGGATATGGCGGACCAATTGAATAACTACTTTGGTTCCGTCTTCACTAAGGAAGACATAAATAATCTGCCGGAAATAGCAGGGGATGGTGGCCGAATAGGAAAAGGGGAGATGCAGCGAGACCTGGGTGTCATGGTACACCAGTCATTGAAAGTAGGCATGCAGGTGCAGCAGGCAGTGAAGAAAGCGAATGGTATGTTAGCTTTCATAGCAAATGGATTTGAGTATAGGAGCAGGGAGGTTCTACTGCAGTTGTACAGGGTCGTGGTGAGACCCCACCTGGAGTAATGCGTACAGTTTTGGTCTCCTAATCTGAGGAAATACATTCTATCCATCGAGGGAGTACAGAGAAGGCTCACCAGACTGATTTCTGGGATGTCAGGACTTTCATATGAAGAAAGACTGGATAGAAGGTATCCTGAAGTCTAAAGAAGGGACAAGAGTAAGAGTAGGCCACCTGTCTCCTCACACTGTAATTTAATATGACCATGGCCAATTTACTCCACACCACAACTCTTCTCCTGTGCCAACTGCATGCAGCTTCCCATTCCCTATCTTTGAAAAACTGATCTATGACTTCTATCACCAACAATCTAACCTCCAGGGTGGAGAATTCCAGTGTCACCATGCTCTCCCTGAATGTGACTGAACAATTATGGTGTTATTACCATAGTCTACAAATTCACTAACAATGCTAACGACACTGTCATCCAAATTGTTAATGTAGCTAACAAACAACAGTGCACACAGCACCGGCATCTGGATCACTCCAATAGTCACAGGCCTCCAATGAGAGAAACTGTGCTCCAAAACTACCCACCGACTCCTTCCTCCAAGCCAATCTTGAATCCAATTGTGTAGCTTGCCTTGGATTCCATGTGATCTAACCTTCCACACTAGCCTACCATATGGCAACTTGTCAATGGTCTTCTGAAGTCCATATAAACTGCCCTGCTCACTGGCTATCTCTAATCAGACCTACAGTCATACTGCATGGAAACAGGCTCTTCTGCCCAACTAGCCTGTACAGACCAGATTTCCTATCTACGATAGTTCCACCTGCCTGTATGTGGCCCATATCCCTGGAAGCCTTTTCTATCCAAGTACCTGTCCAAATGTCTGTTCAATGTTAAAAGGTTCAAAGGTCTGTTTATTGTCAGATGTACCAATTAAGGTCGAGTGAAACTCATATTACCATACAGCCATACTAAAAAAAAGCAACAAGACACACACCTACATCAAAATTAACATGAACATCCACCACAGCGGATTTCCCACTCTCCTCACTATAATGGAAGGCAATAAAGTTTAATCTTCTTCCTCTTTATTATCCCGTGGTCGAGGCCGTCGGGGCGATCGAAGCTTAAACTACCTCCTCGAGCAGCTTGTTCTATTTACCTACCCTCTGTGTGAAAATGCTGCCCTCAGATTTCTATTCGATCTTTTCACTTTCACATTAAACTTAAGTCCTCTTGTTCCTGATTTCCCTTCTTAGGGTAAAAGTTCACATTACACGAGTAGAATTAGACAATTTGGCCCATGGAGACCACTCCGCCATTCAATCATGTCCGATCTCTGCCTCCTAATTCCATTATCCTGCCTTCACCCTATAAACCTAGACACCTGTTCTAATCAAGAATGCGTCTCTCTCTGCCTTTAAAATATCCACTGCCAGCCTCCACAGCCCTCTGTGGCAATGAGTTCCACAGATTAACTACCCTCTGACTAAAGAAGTTCCTCCTCACCTCGTATCTAAACAAGTGTCCTTTAATTCTGTGACTATAACCGCTGGTCCTAACATTTCCAACTGGTGGAAACGTCCTTTCCACATCCACTCTATTTATGCCTTTCAGGATTCTGTAAGTTTCAATGAGGTCCCCCCTCAACTTTCTAAACTCCGGCGAATAGAGGCCCAGTGCTGTCAAATGCTCAGACTATATGGACGATAATATCTACAACTTCATGTGATCACCCCTTATCCTCCTGAGTTCAAAGGCCACAGGGAATATTTGAGCAACAAATGCATGGAAGGCTGAGGTGAGAGAGGGACCTGGGACTGGAAGTGGGTGTATATTTTGTTTTGCCTTACTCATTAAAATCTCACCTCCTCCCTTATCTCCTCCAGACCTGGCTGCTGAGACCTCTGCTCTAGAATCACATCCCAAAGCACTCTGCCCCTTTAAACCATAACACAAAAGACCCATCATTTATTTATTTGCCTCTGTACTCCACAATTTGAGATTTGTAATAGAAAAAATCAAGTGTGGTTAAAGTGCGCATTGTCAGATTTTATTAAAGGGTATTTTTATACATTTTCACCATGTAGAAATTACAGCTGTGTTTATACAATGTCCCTCCATGACAGGCGATGCTGGCTCGAAGAGCCGAATGAATGGCTTACTCCTGCACCTGTTTTCTATTGTCTATTGCTATTGTTACTGCTGCCACCCACCGACTTTCCCAGCTTAACGTTTCGGCTGCTGGCCTTTTGGGTCAGAAGAAAAAGTAATCGGAAGCACGGCTAACACATTAGTTCTTTGGCATTATAATGTGGGAAGCACAGCTCGGGGAAGGGGCTCTCATGGAGGGTAATCTAATGTTGAAATGCAGTTTTATGGGCAGCTGGAATTATCTTGCAGCCTTGATCTGATCAAGCTAATTCTTTTGGTACACAAAATTGCTGGGGAAACTCAGCGGGTGCAGGAGCATCTATGGAGCGAAGGAAATAGGCGACGTTTCGGGCCGAAACCAATCTCCTCAAGCTAATTCTTTTCTTGGGTTTGTACTGATAAATTATGCTTCCATTTATTGCTTCCCAGCACCAAAGCTTTGATCAGCTTCTGTTTAGGTTTACTCACCTAGTGTGTTGATGAGTTTTAATGATAGAGGATATATTGATTTTAGCTGCAGTATGACTTTGTTTTGTGATTTGTTTTCATAGGTGTCCACAATCATGTCTGCAAGTACCACCACACTCCGGTACCCAGGCTATATGAATAATGATCTAATTGGACTGATTGCTTCCCTTATTCCCACTCCAAGGCTTCATTTTCTCATGACTGGCTATACTCCGCTTACGACAGATCAATTAGTACGTGGTACACAAAATTGCTGGGGAAACTCAGCGGGTGCAGCAGCATCTATGGAGCGAAGGAAATAGGCGACGTTTCGGGCTGAAACCCTTCTTCAGGCCCGAAACGTCGCCTATTTCCTTCGCTCCATAGATGCTGCTGCACCCGCTGAGTTTCCCCAGCAATTTTGTGTACCTTCGATATTCCAGCATCTGCAGTTCCCTTTTGAACACAAAGACTGGATAGACTCGGTTTGTACTCGCTAGAATTTAGAAGATTGAGGAGGGGGGGATCTTATAGAAACTTTAAAAATTCTTAAGGGGTTGGACGGGCTAGATGCAGGAAGATTGTTCCCGATGTTGGGGAAGTCCAGGATAAGGGGCCACACACACAGTTTAAGGATTAGGGGGGGCAATCCTTTAGGACCGAGATGAGAAAAACATTTTTTTCACACACAGAGAGCGGTGAATCTGTGGAATTCTCTGCCACAGAAGGTAGTTGAGGCCACACAGTACATTGGCTATATTTAAGAGGGAGTTAGATGTGGTCCTTGTGGTTAAAGGGATCAGAGGGTATGGAGAGAAGGCAGGTACAGGATACTGAGTTGGATGATCAGCCATGATCATATAGAATGGCGAATGGTGCAGGCTCGAAGGGCCGAATGGCCTCTACTCCTGCACCTATTGTCTATGTTTCTATGAGACCCGCTGTTAAGGGCTCTGGTGAGACCACACCTGGGGTGTTGTGTACAGTTTTGGCCTGTTAGCCTTCATAACAAGAGGATTTGTGTATAGGAGCAAAGTGGCCTTTCTGCAGTTGTACAGGGACTTGGTGAGACCACACCTGGAGTATAGCGTACAGTTTTGGTCTCCAAATTTGAGGAAGGACATTCTTGCTATTGAGGGAGCCCAGAGTAGGTTCACCAGGTTAATTCTGGGGATGGCGGGACTGTCATATGCTGAGAGAATGGAGCGGCTGTGGGCTTGTACACTCTGTGGAGTTTAGAAGGATGAGAGGCTATCTCATTGAAACATATATGAGATTGCTAAGGGGTTTGGACACGCTAGAGGCAGGAAACGTGTTATGAAGGCCAACAGGTCAAAACTTCTAGTAGATGGGGGAGAAAGAGAGGAAGCATCCAGAGAACCGGCCTCCACCGCCATCTGAGGCAGAGAATCCCCACAGACTCACACAACTCTCTGGGTGGAAAAGTTTCTCCTCATCTCAGTCCCAAATGGCCACAGATTCACACAACTCTCTGGGTGAAAAAGTTTCTCCTCGTCTCCGTCCCAAATGGCCACATTGGAGAAACAGACCCAACGGGTCTGCACTTGGTCTAGTATACTATTAAAACTGTGTGTGTGTATTTCCCCTCTCCCCCTACCCCTCTCTCATCCCCTCCCCACCACACTCTCTGCCTCCCCTTCCCCCTCTCTCCACAACCCTCTCCATCCTCCCCTACTACTCCCTCCCCACCCTCTTCATCCCCATCTCCCCCCCCACCCCTTTCCCCTCTCTCTTGCACCACTCCCCGCTACCCCTCTCCCATCCTTCCTGCCCTCCCTGCCCTCCCATCCCCCTCTCTCCCCATACCTCGCTCTCCTCTCCCTCCCCTCTTCTCCCCCTCTCCCCTCTTCTCACCCTCCCTTCTACTCCCCTCCCCACCTGTGTGTTTGGGGGGTGGTTAGTGTGAGTGTGATGCCGTAAACGCGCGTTTGGGGAAACAGACCCAACGGGTCTGCACTTGGTCTAGTAATACTATTAAAACTCTGCGGGTGTGTGTGGGTGGGTGTTCCAAAACCGCAGGCAAAAACACCGACATTTTTCCCATTTCGCTGGCGATTTCACTTCCTCCACTCCCCCCCCCACCCCCCCCCCCACCCCCGGCTCTGTCACGCTGGCCGCAGCCAAAGCACGCCTGCACCACCCCCCCCCGAACCGCACTTTGGGGAAACAGACCCAACGGGTCGGCACTTGGTCTAGTTTACTCCAAATATACCTCTATATCTTACCTCCCTCTCTCTACTCCCTTCTCTCTCCTTCTCCACCCCCTCTCCACCCTCCCCACCTTCATCTAACACACTCTCTCTTTCTCTCTCTCTCCCACAGAGAAGGATGTGTTGGTGCCTTTGACGAGTTCTGTATCCTTTTATCAATCTGGTCGGCTGCTCCCTCCCCTCTCTCTCCCCCTCTCTCTCTCCCCCTCTCCCCCCAACCCCCTCTCTCTCTATCCCCCAAGAGGGGAGAGAAGGAGAGGGAGAGAGAGAGAGGGGGAGAGAGAGGAGAGGGAGAGAGAAGGAGAGGGAAGAGAGAAAGAGAGAGGGAGAGACTGAAAAGTGTGTCTCTGTACATCTCTCGAAGGGTGCATGTTTGTGTGTATCCTCTCCCTCATCCCTCTCTCCCTCTCTCTCTCCCTCCCTCTCCCCACCTCTCCCCCCTCCTCTCCCCCTCTCTCTCTCCCTCCTCTCTCTCTCCCCATCTCTCTCACCCCCTCTCTCTCTCTCTCGCTCTCTCCCCTCCCTCTCTCTCTCCCCCTCTTTCTCTCTCTCTCCCTCTCTCCAGCCTCCATGTAGGAGATTGCAGGACCACTCTGGCCGTTGACCCCTTGACCACAGATGTCCGTCCCGGGTCAGCTGAAGGCCGTGGATCGAGTGTTGCTGGTCATCGGCACCGGGTACTACGTGGAGAAGGTGAGGCCACGGGCGCTGTCTGTACGGAGTTTGCACGTTATTTCTCTCTCTCTCCCCGTGACATGCGTGGGTTTTCTCCGGGCGCACCGGTTTCCTCCCACACTCCACAAAGACAGACAGACGTACGTGTGTGTGCGGGTTAATTGGCTTTGCTGTAAAGATTGTAAATTGTCCCCCAGTGTGTGTGTGTGTGTGTATATGT